>NC_141039.2:16180000-16420000 GCF_052040795.2 Danio rerio | reverse complement strand
GCATGAATGCAATGAAAACTTTCGTGCTAATATATAAAAATGTACTGTATAGCTAATAGCAGAATTAGTTGACCATTTATAATTGTGAGTTTCTCTATGCATTTATAGACATGTTTAATTGTTTAAACTCAAACAGGATTGCATTATATTAAACGTAGCTAAAATGAAAGCAATTTAATTTTTTAGATTTTTAAAGATTTGTTTAGATTTATTGCAATATAAATTTAAGAAAGTCAAATTTGGAGGGATAATGTAGTGTAATTGTAATGTAGATTTGGCTGGCAACTAGTGTATTGTCTAATCTATGAGAAGAAAAAAAAAATATTTATTAAATATACAATAATTACTCTCTTGCTTAGAGTAACAATTTTTAATTCCCAGCACAACATAATTGTAATTTTTGCGGGTGTGCAGAGTTAAATTCTCTTTTGGACAATTATATGCATTCTAACGTTGCTGCAAAATGCACTATTCAATTATTTTAAAATATTAAATTATATATATAAAAAAAGATTAGAACAGGTTAGAAAAAATATTTTTTGCAGGCTAAAGACAAACAAAAAAAGTACAAGAAAATTAGCCTACATAAGAAAGTGAGATGTAGAACATGTAACTAGCTTGCACAGGTAGGCTAAAAGGGTCAAACTAACACATTGCTGTTATATTACACCAATTTGTTTACGTATTGACATACACTCATATCGACCTTAATCTAATTTTAAAAAGTTTGTTTTATGTTTTATAATGTGTTAAACACGTATTTAACATACCTCTTCATCTTTTCGCGTTTGGTTTGGTGTGATGATAAAGTTCTGAAGGCTTATAATACTGTACTGCCTCCCCCTACTGGACACATCAAGAATCAACGGGGTGTAAAACTGCCCAGGCCGTAAAACTGCCTGGGCGTAGATCTGCCTGGATCCAAGTCTGCAGTCTTCTCCTCCCAAGATGCGACACTCTAGTGCAATTTGGGAAACAGCCACTTGATGACGCGGCGGACATTTTGGAATAAAAAAATCCAATAGACCAATTACCATGTTTGTAAACATTCAGGATGCGCGCGCAGGGAGGTGGCAGAAAGTAACCGGGAGCCCTAGCATTTACAACGAGGGAATGACATCAGATGCGGTGCAGAGTTTGTTGTTGAAATAAGATATATTACTTACATATTATATATATTATATACATAATGCTTACAGCATATTATAACAGCTCGTCACCCAGTGACAAGCACAGTGATTCAGCAAAATTAACGTTAAAGTGAGCGGCGTTCATCTGACAGCTCCATTTGCGATAGCTCCCTCCCAATGGATATTGGATAAGACGAAATGACCAAGCATTCAGCCCGAAATATACAATCTCAATGAAGCTCCGAGTGATTTTACAAGAGAGAAGTTAAAGGTCTTCAAGTCTTTGGATGCCAACAATGTTGTTCTTTGAGGTCATGTGCAATAAATATTGCTCCATGATGACCAGATTCAAAAGCTAAACACCGAGATTCCGCCCAGCCAAAGACAAGGAAACAAGACAGAGTTAACGTTATACGAGGCCTGGGTAATTAATCACCAGCACGCAAAACGACTGCATTCTGACAGTGAACTGCACCTGTACGGCAGGGTATGAGCCTACACATAGAGGTAAAGTTGGTTTTATATTCGCACATTCAGACTTTCTCCTTAATAATATAATTTCATAAAAATATTATTTGCAAACTCTAAATAGCGAAATCATATTAGCAGCAGCCAATGACTATCAAAGTACAACATAGTTCACAGTCAAATAAACGGTGTTAATGTTGTTTTCAAGTCACACTTACAGGTTATTTCAGAGCGAATATTCAAAGTGCGGTGGTAAACAATATAGGGAATGTGTCACAAGTTGTCACTGAATGAATGTGTGAATATAAAACTAAGTTTACCCTAATAAACGTAACTTTCACTTTTTATTCTTAGCATTCAGTGTCCGCAGTTTAATTAACCACATGTAACTGTTTTTGCTGAAATCATTTCTGCAATCAAAAACGAGTAATGAGTATGATTCAGCATAGCGTGAACTGACCTGATATGACATGAAAACTGCAGAGTCCAGCATTTCTAATTAGCTCCTCACTTCATTCAGCTCCCATTTAGCCAAAGACGTCTGCAGTCGGTATTAAAGCAGTGTGTGGTGTATGGTAAAAGTTAAGTTTCTATTTTTGGACTCGAATTCGGCATCCTACTGCACAACACAACATCTTTCCCATTGCAGCCTGTCTGTTTTTTGCAACCGGGGACCCGTGTGACGTCATGTGTGACGTAGGTTGGTAATTGGTCTATAGAACAACAGCATATTATAAGTCTGTAAAATAAACTATTAAAAGTGCTGATGATTGTTATAGTAAGTGTTGTATTATTGTTTTCAGGTTGTATCTCAGCTTTAATGCGCTTTTTAAATAAATAAATAAAAACAAAGCAGCTGCTTGCCATCGCGACAGCAATAAGATGAACAGCTGATCGATTTCACTCCAAAATGGCGGAATCCAGGCTGTTGCTGGGCGCTGCTGTTGCAATGGTACGTTCTATTGAATTGTCGCCTCTTGGTCATTCTAAGCACTTTGGTTAAGGTTAGGGGTGGGTGTACGCATTAAAACAGCTTATAAGAGGAGGAGTTGGAGCTCAAGCTCCCCCTCATTGGAGCCCAAGTGGCTCTGCAGCGAGTCTCAACTTTTACTATTAGCTCATAAACTGTACACTAAATTATTGCCTCAATCCCCTTTAAATTTGATAAGAAAACGGCGGCAGAATTTGACTCCGTCTTTTGTTTTTTATTTGGTCAGTAAATCACAGCCATGGACAGCCAGAGAACGAAATGTGAGTTTATTGATAAATTGTTTTATTATCTGCTTATTTGCTGTTTTTTGATATAGATAATTTTGTATCACCTGTATCCTAATGTCACGGAGGAGCAGTCAGGTTTCCTCGGTGTTAATCTCATCAGCACAGCTGAAAAATGTAACTCTTAACGAACATTTCGCTATTTTTATTTCAAAATGAACCACCAATATAAAACACTTTACAGTTAGTGTGCCATTAACTATACCATGCAGTCTTGCACAGAGAGGATTAAACAGTGACAGAGCCACAGAGGATGTACTCGCTGTAACTGTCATTGAGTCACTGACAGATAGAAACATCAAGTGTTGTCTAGTATTTAAAAAATACTTCTTATTTATTATCATTCAGATTGTTAAATATGTGAATTAGCCTGTAAGTTGGAGGTTAATTCCGCTGTGGCGACCCCAGATTAATAAAGGAAAAAAGAAGATTAATAAGCCAAAAATAAAATGAATGAATGAAAAACACACAGTCAAACTAAAATAATGTAGAAATTTCAAATATTTGCATAAAAGTTAGGCTATTATTTTCTGCCACACAGGGGGGAACAAAACCTTATGTTTACCACATCAATGGGATGGCCGTTGAGCCTGTCTTATCCTTTAAGTTCCTGGGGACCCACATCTCAAAGGACCTTTCCTGGGCCACCGACACCTCCAGCCTGGTCAAGAAGGCTCACCAGCGCCTATTTTTCTTAAGGCAACTTAAGAAGAACCAGCTTTCATCAGCTGTCTTTGTAAACTTCTACTGCTGCACAATAGAAAGCATCCTGATCAACTGCGTCACAGTCAGGTCTGGAAGCTGCTTTCTTCCTGAGTGTAAGGGACTGCAACGGGTGGTGAAAATGCCCAGCGCATCACAGGGACCACACTGCCAGCCATAGAGGACACCGTCTGCGGCGAGTACTAAGTATTATGAAAGACACCTCTCACCCTGCTCAGAGACTGTTTTCACTCCTGCCTTCCGGCAGGCACTTCAGGCTCCCCCGGACCAAAACCAGCAGACTGAGAAACAACCCCCCCCCCCCCCCCCCTCCCCCCACCATAAAAAAAAAACACCCCCCCCTCCTCTAATTTATATTCCTCACAATCACTGCACTGTTTAACATTTGCACATTTAACATTTGCACACATTCATTGCACTACATTTATAATAGCAACCGGTACATATATTCATTTATTGTAAATCCCTGTTCATAGCTAATACAACCTGTATATAATGTTCACAGTACATTCACCTGTAAATATCATCATAGTTTTTCTATAACTGCACTTTATAACTTATACCTGTATCCTGCACTTGCTACTATTGCACTTCTGGTTAGACCTAAACTGCATTTCGTTGCATCTAATATATTTTTACTGATAAAGAGAAATAAAATACATTTTTGATCAATTTACTTATGCAGTGTAAACAAACAACACACAACAAACAAACAAACAAACAAGTAAACAAGTAAATAAATAAATAAGTAAATAAATAAATAAATAAAAAAAATAAAAAAATGGGATTTATGGTGGCAACCTGGCAACCTTATGATCTCGCAGGGAGGTTGTTTCTGGGTTGGATCGTTTCCTTGTCACGTGATTCGTCGGGCTTCCAGCCATGGGATGACTGAATGGCAGAGGCTCGCAGATGAGGAATTCCAGGTGAGACACCTGGCAACCCGTGATCTCTGTCTTGATCGGAGAAGCCTTTACAGAGTGAATCAACTGTTGCGGTCGATAAACACGAGTTGACATCGGGTTAAATAAATTAACTCAACGCACAATTGCGCCATGAGAGGACTCCGGATCAGGACATATTAATCCAAGAACATTTTGGATATTTATTTATCTCGTCTTGTTGCATTTTCGAGTTTGTGGATCTGACAGAGTTTGACTGACTGACAGCCGCGAGGTAACCTGAGGGGGACCTACGTTAAAAACTCCGCACTACTTCAGAAAAGTTTTATGGAGGGATTTTATTGATACATCCACACAGGTAAAACATTTTACGTTTCGCAAATGTCGGCATTAACAAGAGAATACGTTGTTTAATGTTTAGACTTGGAGTTAACGATTAGCAGCTAACTGCTAATAGCCCAACAACCTGTTGCTGTTTCAAAACATCATGAGAGAACCAGGAAATCGCAACAATAAACACCTTGATAAAGAATGTAAACATAACTTGAATGTTTTTCAACACAAACTGCTTGATGGTGGTTAATTGTGTAAGTCTGATCTTTATAAAGTTTAGATAATTATATAACCTTATTGACGTGAGTTTTGAATCTGGCTAGCATCCGTTAAATGATTCACCTTTAACGTTACATCATGTGATTATCACTGATTTATGTTCTATAAATAAGCTAAGTTTCAATCTTTAACCCCTTAAAGAGCCAGTTTGAGATGAACCTTCCTGAGTAGCAGTCGACCATAAATTCATTGCATTCCCCACATGGTTTGTGTTGTCCTGGGCAAGTTTCAGCAGGCACAGGTGGATTCAGATAGACACAGAATGAACAACCGCAGGGTTTATTTTCCGCCAAAGCTACTTTGAATCCATCCTATAGCATGGTTCTGTTATGACAGTTGTATCTGATCAAATTTCTGGGAATATAGAAGTTGCACTGCATTCATGCAAATTACTTTGAAACTGAAATAAACTTTGTTCTTGCTAGTCATTTTATTTAGATTTTTGTTTTCTGGACAAACGAAGATACGTGGCCTGGTTTTTATTGACTCTTGGGTAAATCATAAATGGAAATGTAGCTATGTGTGCAAACGCTGCAGTGATTTTGTACAGTAAATGGCCTAGTTGAGGCTTGACCGTGTCCCATTTAAACTCTATTCATCTTGTCAGTGCATTTAACAATGACTGTCAAACAATGAGGGGTTGTTTAGTTGATGCCAGAGCTTTTGATGGTCTTTTGGGTGATGAAGTACAATGCGAGCATCCTAAAATCATTTAGCTAAACCAGGGTTATTAGCTGAAAATCAAACTAGTTAACATAAAAACAGCTAGAACAAGTAAGCTTTTCCAAAAAAAAAAAAAAAATAAAAAATTCCAATATGCATGTTAAGCAAAATGAAAGTATAAATCTAAAAACTAATTCCTATTTAATTAAAGTAAAAATTCAGAAGCCAACCAAAATGTCAAAATAGTCCACATGTCATGATGGTTCAATGGTTCTGTTATGATATTGTGAGAACATTTTTTAAATAAAGACTTAATTCAACAGTTTATTTTCTTCAGTGTCAATTAAGGACAGGCGTTCATGAGAAAGCAATACAGCGTAGATGAGACTACTCCGAATAGAACACAGCTGAGATCTACACTTCTAACTACAAATCTAGTGGTGTTGTTCCATCCACACAAGATTGCGACACTGTTTGTGAATGTTTGATGGAAGAATAGATACACAGAATATCAGAACTATGTTATTAGCTATAGAATATGAAGTTTTAGTTGGCGAACGATGGCTTTAATAAACATGTTGCAGACTGTTCATACTGGAGGACAGTTACTTTACAGACTGCAAATAAGATGTTATTTAAAAACCCATATGACCTACTTTATAAGGTTTCTTTTAATGTGTTTATACATCATTAGGCTGAGTTGATGGTTAACTTGAGAAGGTTTAATGGCTAATGAGAGGATTCAGACTGTGAGTTTATGTGATTTTTACTCACAAAGGCATTTGTTCTGTTATCTCTCTTTCTGATTTTTTAATACTTTTAATAATAATATGTTGACTGCATTGATATTTTGCAGAAGAAAAAATATATATGTACAACGTAGGCTTTGCATTTACAATTCAAAAGATCAGATATTCAGTAATATTTCATTCATTCATTCATTCATTCATTCATTCATTCATTCATTCATTCATTCATTCATTCAGACTAAATGTTAATCATCTGTTCATCTGAAAATCCCTTCTATCTGTTTTCAACATTGGAAAAACCAAAGACTATAGAAGAGACTTTGGAAAAACTCAATAAAACAGCATATTAGAATGATTTATAAAGTGTAATGATGCTGAAAATGAGCTTTGCTGTATGTTATTGACACCAAACATTTAAATCCTATATATTTCTTCTATACTTTAGATTGTATCATAAATCTGAATAATTTTATAGATGATTGTGATTCAAGCTCAGCTATCAGCTATAGCATTCATTCATTCATTCATTCATTCATTACTTCCTATCTTTTTTTCTTTCTTTCCTTCATTCCTGTAATTTAGCAATATTTAGTAAAATCATTGTTTTTCCAGTCATTTATGGAGCTTGTCAAGTTGACAACCTCTTTTTCTCTTTCACAAAAAGACTCTACTATACACTTATTACCTTTCTCATTTAGCAATTCCCTGCAAATGTCAACTTGCCATGAAAATAATTAAGTTTTTGCCAAAATATTGAAACTGTTACTGCATTTATTTGTGTAAGCAAGTATTTTACAGTGCTTTAAAAACACTTAAAAAAAAAAAAAGCTATTATATTTGATTAACCAAAATCACACAAGTGCCAGTTTCACATCTGTCACATACATAACGGTGAGGCGTCACATCCATAACGAAGCTTTTTCCTCATAAATGCAAACAATGTAAAATAAAATAAAATCAATCGTGTTTGTTCTATAGTGAGCCAACTCTTATCCTTTTTGATTAACATTATTTCCTTTGGGTTGTGCAGTTTAATTTATAGAATTATTAACTGATAACTTGCTAACTTTTTTCGTCACATCCATAACGCATGATTATTTCACTCATTTAAAATCTAATTTTTTTACTGATCTTATCTTTTTTCTGATTCCGTAACTCTGTGAAGTTAACATATACTTTCTCTGTGAATTTATGCTTTAAGATTTTACTGCAAATGTTACATCCATAACACTGGAATTGCTCTTTTGGGCCATGTGTTTGCATTTGCAAGCGTCAGGCTGAGGCTTCAGCTACTAATTTAATTTGTACTTTAAACTCTCACAGCTATGTAAATACCTAAGTGTCACTGCAGGTCGCTTTACACAACCAGTCAGTCCGGTTCTGTCTTTTTTTTGTGTGTGTGTGTTTCAGCACACTGGAGTTTCCTCACTACAGGGACATTTCTTTCATTTATGTGGTTAGCTATATTTGATATTAGTCCTGCATTCCACAATTGTCCTGTCCACTTCACAACACCGCATGTCATGTGACTGCTCTTGTATTTTGAATAATGCCAGTAAAATGGCGGCCCAATGTGTTCTTTGCACTTGTTTCCTGCTCTAGAAGGAGGTGTTATAAAAGTCTAGGACTGTCAGTCTATGTGTACATAATGCATGTGCTGATTATTTTGTTGCTTTTTACTTATGAGAATAATATTGTGAAATTTACTGCATTGTAAAGGGCCTTGCTTGTTTACTGAGGGATTAATGAGAGTTTCTGTTTAGAAAAGGGTTTGAAATTAGTGCAACATTTGCTGCAAATTTGAATATACCTGTAGATGAAAGCTTTTATTTGACTATGGGCAGGGCTGCCAGAGAATTGTCAAAACACAACTCTGAGAGTCGGTTTTTCCTTAGAGGTCATTTGTCTTGACATGTCCTCTCTGAGCATGTATTCAAGCTAACTGCTGTGCTGCATTTTTTCTAGACAGCGTACAGTGTTTAGGAGTTGTTTGACCAGTTTGATTAAACAGGTTGGATTGTGTGCTTTACAAATTATCCTAATAGTACTCTGGTAAAATTTAGTTAGAGTAAATATTCAGAACACATTTTTATGCACTTAAAAAGTACAGATTGATGAAATTTGTGTTTTTTTTATTTTGTTTGAGAGGAAATTTTTTTTTTAAACTGCTTATACTGATAACTATAATTAAACACAGGGTGTCCGCGGGGTGTTAAACATATTAAAAGTTCATAAATCAATGTAGAGAAATTTAAGGCCTTTAAAAATCTTAAATGCTATTTTGATATCATTTTTGGATATACAATGTATAATTGTATGACAACCGCGCCTATCATGCACGTCACACACTCTAAAATAGACCTGCAACTAACAATTATTTAATAGATTAATCTGTCGATTATTTGTTCGATTAATCGATGAATCAAATAAAAAAAAAAGAAAAATTTATTTCAAATAGTTTATTAAAAAATAGATAAAATAAAAAACTAAGTAGTTTTGTCCTGTTTTCAGTCCAAATATCTAAATATTTTGAAATCAACATACATACTAGACAGACACATGAAATAGCATAAGAAAATATGTCATGTTTTCTGAAAAAAAAACCCACCTACAAATTAAGTGATAGTTTGCTTAAAACAAGTTAATTTATTTGTGAAATACTTTTTTGTGTGGTAAGAAAAATAATCTTAATGAGATATGATCTCAAACAGAAGTTTTACCAGTTCACATAAATGTGTAAGTGATCGTGATTAGGGCTGCAACAACGAATCGATTAAATCGATAAAAATCGGAAAAAAAAGAACAGTCTAGCTCAGTGCGGAGCGGATTAAGCACAGCACCTCTCCGTCTCTCGCACACTGATACAGAGTTCAGCGACTCAAAGAAGACATGGATGATGCGGAAGAATCACTACAGAATCCTACTTTTGTTCCGTTTTGAAGTGAGAATCGTAAAGTCCCTGTTGCTGGTGTTTTGTGTCTGGCGCTGAGTAGAAAAAGACAGCGGGGTTAAGCTGGTTTTGTTTTCGGGATCCTGACACATTCAGTGATGGACGGCATTAACTCAAAAAACTCTTACCCTAAAAAGATCTAAACTGTGTTTCCTACAAAAAGACAAAGCTGGTTATGTTTTACAGCTGTCTTTTTCTTTTTTTTCCGCTTGATATTATGAGCACTGCCCCGTTCAAGCAGTCGCAGTATGCGTTTAGCCGGGAGAGCTCCAGCTCAGCTCTCAGTAAGGGACTGTCAAAAAAGTGCTTATTTTATTCTTTTCGAAAACAAAACCAACTTAATTCCGCTGAAAGACATGTCATATTATCACAATTATGCAGCGTTTTAACCGCCTAATACTTCATTTATGTTTTAGATATGTAAATACACACAAGTAGTAGTAAAACAACACATTTAGAGTTTGTAAAACACACAAGGAAGTCTAACAATCCATTTAAAAATAATTTGCTGATGTGTTTATTCATATCAGATACACATAATGAAAGTAACTATAAAGTTGAATCTACTTCTCTAAGTTCACCATCACTTATGAATGTACCTGCTGAATCTTGCGTGTTCTGCTTTTTATGAATGAGGCAGTGGCGGCTAGTAAACATGGATATGTCCATCTCGCGTTACAGATCACGATCACTTAAATGTTTATGTGAATTGGAATATCAGGTGATGACATGATGACATGAGCAAGCGTGTCAATATGTAGAATTAACACAGAAAAAACTAAATAAAAGGAATTCATCTGTCATACATCACTGTATTGGCAGCGGTGTGTCACATGACAAACATGATGCGTCGCCACGAAAACATTAAGGGTGAATGTCCTAAAAAAACGAACTCCCGGGCCAGATAGAATCTTTTAAACTCTGCAATGAAAGAGTTAATAACAGCAGTAAAGCAGCAGTGGTTTAGTTATTTTGCATTGCAAGACTAAAGACACATTTTTATTCACTCGCCTTTTTTAGATCCTATATTGTGCCATCTGTTGTCGTGCATATAGCTGCACTGCAGAAAACTTTTCTTACTTAGTCATTTTGTCTCGTTTCCAGTCAGGGCCGGAGTGGGACTCCTTTTCAGCCCTGGAGTTTCAAGCCTCAGACCGGCCCACCTCAGTTCACGACTGACTATATTAAAATAAGGTCATTCCAATTCAGTTTCTAATTACACTATCATGTCTTTTTTTGAGAAAACAGCTGCTTTAGAACCTTAAATGTTCAACAACCCTAACAGTATTATATGTCTTAACAATAAAAATGAAAAAAAAAAAAATATATATATATATACTCAGACGAAGATCAAACCCGGGTCGGCAGCCTCGTATTCTAACTTGCTAACCACTGGACCACAACAGTTGTATATTGAGAAGTGACTCATCTGAGTTAAATCATCAACCTGCAGGCTGGTTATATATAAAAAGAGCAGAGCTGCGGTAAAATAATGAATAAGAAGACTGTGGTCAAGTAAATAAATAAATTATTTTAAAAAGTGTGACTGCTGAGAGCAACAGATTCTATAAATTATTTTAAAAAGTGTGACTGCTGAGAGCAACAGATTCTGGAGCTAGGGACACCGGCCCTCGCGGCCAAAAAACAGGCCGGCCCACCGGGAATTCTCCCGGTCCTCCTGATTAGCCAATCCTGGCCTGTTTCCAGTTCAAATATCTAAAAAATCTTACATCAAGACCACACAAGAAAAATGACATGAGAAAATGAAGTGATGCTAAAAACTTCTGTTTGAGATTATATCTTATTAAGATCATTTTTGTTACCCCATTGGCAAATAATTTTACTTGTTTTAGAGCTGCACAATTAATCGGTAAAAGATCGCGATCTCTATTCGACCCCCTAGACGATCTTAATCCAGCATTTCTACGATTCTGCCAATCATATTTTCAAGTTCAGGAGAGAAGAAAAGGCAATGCACGAGTCTGTTTATTGTTTCACATACGTTGCTCAGTGGCATTGACACCTCTAAATGATGTTAAATGAGTCACATAATGTATTTATAAGGTATAATTCACCTAAAATTGTCATTTTTGTCTTCTTATAATGATATTTACGCAGCCGGGAGATCACACGTGACGAGCTGCTGGCCGTGAGCTGTTATCACAGAGAGGGCGTGCGCGAATTCTACCTAATGATATAGTGAACAGAACCATATGTTGCGAGTAACAGGCAATACAGTTGTAAATAATGTTCTGTTTGTGGCACAGAGTGATCGTTTGGGAGTTGCGCAAAGTATGAACAAGCACTTAGCAGTCAAAATGAAACCGAAAGTGTGCATTTCATTTAAATGATCATATCGCATTTTAGAGTTATGATTACGTCAAGCATTTGATGTTTTTTTTTCTTTCATAGCGAACTCACGGTTGTGCATGAAAATAAATGTTTACTGTGTCAGTTTAACTACTCTAGCCTATATATTGTTGTTGAATATAATCTGATAATGGCAAATGTCTGATTTTTTATGACAGATTGCAAGCATATATCTCAAACATAATAATTCAACATCATAATTAATATAAGTAGAATATAATTATTTATAAAAACCAGTAGACCACATAATATTGTTATCGATGTTGTGCCATATGTTTGCTTTTACCATACTTTATTTTACATATACAGAATCGTGAGAAAATTGTGATCTTTATTTTAAGCAAAAAAATCTCGATTCTCATTTTAGCCAGAATCGTGCAGCTCTAGCGTGTTTTAAGCAAACAATCACTTAATTTTAAAGTTAAGTGACATCTCATGCTATTTCATGTGTTTAGTATGTATCTTCATTTAAAAACATGTAGATATTTGGATTGAAAACAGGACAACTAGTCCGTTTATTATTATTATTTATTATTATTATTATTATTATTATTATTATTATTATTAGTAGTAGTAGTAGTAGTAGTAGTATAACAGCTCAGGCATGAGCTTTTTTGAACAAAGGGTTGTTAATGCTTTTCTTGTTTTGGTTTTTATCCGATTAATCGAAAAATATTATCGACAGATTAATCGATTATTAAAATAATCGTTAGTTGCAGCCCTAATCGTGATCAATAACGTGAGATGGGCGTCGCCATGTTTACTTGTGGCCGCATGTTTGCCTCATTTATAAAAGCAGAGCACGCAGGATTGAGCACGTAAATTCACCAGTTACTTCCCAAATACATGCAAGTAAGTGGCTGGTGAACTTAGAGAAGAGTAGATTTAACTTTATAGTTACTTTCACTATGTGTATTGTGTATCTGATATGGATAAAATGCATTGGCAAATTATATTTAAATGGATTGCAGAGCTGCATGTAGAGCTGCACAATTAATCAAAAAAGATTGCGATCTCGATTCGACCCCCTAGACCAGGGATGGACAAACTTGATCCTCGAGGGCCGGTGTCCCTGCAGAGTTTTGTTCCAACACCTGAACAAACTAATCAGTGTCTTCAAGATTACTTGAACTCTATAGGGAGGTCTGTTTGAATAGGGTTGGAGCTAAACTATGCAGGACACTGGCCCTCCAGGATCAAGTTTGCCCACACCTGCCCTAGACGATCTTAGTCCAGCATTCCTACGATTCTGCCAATCATATGTTCAAGTTCAGGAGAGAAGCAAAGGCGGCTGCATGAATCTTTTCATTGTTTCACATGCATTGCTCAGCAACATGAACACCTCCAAATGATGTTAAAAGAGTCACATACTGTATTTATAAGGTATAATTCATCCAAAAATTAAATTTTTGTCTTCATATAATGATGTATTCGTGGCCAGGAAATCGCACATGATTTGAGCTGCTGACTGTGCGAGCGTGCGCCCTGCTTAATGATAGACGCGCGCGTGAACTGAACCCGCATATGTGGTGAGTAACAGGTAATAAAGTTGTGAATAATATTTAGTTTGTGGCACAGAGTAATCGTTTTAGAGCCGCGCGTGAAGTATGAACAGCACACGGCTGAAAATTAAACCGAAAGCGTGCACATCATTTCAATAATCATATCACATTTTAGCGTTATAATTAAGGGTGTCACGATTTCGATTTTAATCGAAAATCGATCGAAATTTATGCTCGATTTCGATTATCGAATCAAAATATAGAATCGTCGATGCTGCCACGCCCCCATGTCACATCAGCTTGGCTTGCCAAGCGGGAAAAAACACGCTTGTTGAAGTGCTTGTTAAACTGTGCAGACGCAGGAGACCCGTCGACAGAGCTTAAACCTTCAGGGCTCGACAAGGACTGCCCGATAGCCCGGAGCCAGCGTGCGAGACGCTCGGGCCAGTGTACAGTGCTGCCTCACACATAGACGTTTGTTTCGGAATCTGTCTCGTTTCCCCCGTTAGTTTGTTTGGCATTTATCCAGCAGTTGCGCTCGCATCCGCGCCAAATCAGTCCGAGATCCCCTGAATGAGACGGTCTCTGTCCTACTGAGCGGATCGACCCAGGCTATATCACAGTGTATTATGATCGTGTAATAGCCATATATACGGCTATATGAAGAGAGAATGATGAGCGGGTGAGATGTCATTCTTACCGGTAAATGCGAAAGTGGAAGCATGCTGAAATATTACTGAGAGCTGTTTATCCAGCCTGATCTCGGTTTATCCGTCAGGAAAATTGACCGAAATTACTATCTGTTAATTTTTCCATGTTTTAATCGTATAGTATGTTGTATTAGGCCTGTCCAAGGCTGCAATTATTTCATCATAAATACAAATTATGAAATGTTGCACTATAAAATAACTGTTCAAAAGTAGTTTATCATTTAATTTATTCATTTATTCCAGTGATTTTAAAGATGAAATTTCAGCTTCATTACTCCAGTCACATGATCCTTCAGAAATCACTAATATTAATTATTATTATATTTATTAATGGTAATAGTAATAAAAGCAATAATGCCTGGAGTAATAATTTTATTTGAAACTACATACAATAACAAAGTAGTTATTTAAATTTTTTTTGTAAATATTTAACAATTTAACATTTTTTACATTTAATAAATGTAGCCTTGATGAACTAAATAAGTTTTCTTAAAAACATAAGACTGTAAACTGTACAGTAGGCTACAAATAATTAATTTGTTATTAATTAATTAATTATTCATAATCGAAAATCGAATCGAATCGTGACTTAAGAATCGAATCGAGAATTTGGAGAATCGTGACACCCCTAGTTATAATTGCGACAAGCATTTAATGTTTTTTTCTTTCATAGCGAACACACAGTTGTGCATGAAAATAAATGTTTACAGTGTCAGAATAACTACTCTAGCCTATATAATGTTGGTTTTACCAGTGAATTAAAGGGTCTTATAATGTTGTCAATGACAGATTGCAAGCATAGGACTATATCTCAAACATAATTCAACATCAGAATTATTATGAATAAAATAGAATTATTTATACAAACCAGTAGACCTACACACAATATTATTATTATTTTTACCATATGTTTGAGAAAAAAGCAATAATAATTGCCGACTCATATTAACCTTTATTTTACAGAGTCATGAGAAAATTGTGATCTTTATTTTAAGCAAAAAAAAAAAATCACGATTCTCATTTTAGCTAGAATCGTGCAGCTCTAGTAGGCTACTTGGGTACATAATGTACAGCTTACCATTTGTTGGTGGTAATTAAAGCAAACAAACAAACAAGTAAGCCACTGCATTGTTTAGGTCAAGGGTGTCCAAACTTGGTCCTGTAGGGCCGTTGTCCTGCTTATTTTCAACCCCAATTAGACACACCTGAGTCAGCTAATCATTTCTATGTGTACTAGAAACTTCAGGTGTGTTAAAGCAAGTTTGGCGACCTCTGGTTTAGGTGCATAGCACATATGATGCACAAAGCAGCATAGGATTATTGATTTATAATGTTTTCTGAATCGTGTGCCGACTTGGCATGGTTCAGTATAAGATTCTGATGGTATGATAAAAATATCACAGTTTCACGGTATTGTGATTACTGCTGTAAAAGATATTCTTTTCAGATATATATATATATATATATATATATATATATATATATATATATATATATATATATATATATATATATATATATATATATATATATATATATATATATATATATATATATATATATATATATATATATATATATATTTTTTTTTTTTTTTTTTTTTTTCCTTTGAAAACAATATTTTTTTATTTTTTGAAACATTTATAATATTTTGTAACATTAAACATGTCAGGCTAAATAAATCAAATGAATCATTGACTGTCTTCATTTAAAAAACAGATTTCTTTACAATTTAAAATAGCATCTTTGGATATATTTTCTGCTGAAGATACTGTTTTACTAAAAAAAAAATAATAATAAAATTAAATAAAAAGTCTTACACATACCTTATGAACAGTATTACAGAAAATGTTGGTTGTTTTAAATCCTTGACTTTTCTAAATCTCGGTATACATTGAAAACGGTTATCGTCCCAAGCCTAGTGCTGACCAGTTGATTTTCATGTAGAGGGTCCTTTGTCTGTTGGAGATACTGTTGCTTTAAAAAAAACTAAATAAAATAATTGTAAAAAAACATGTCAAAAAAAGAAAGAAACTTACATACTTAGGAACTTAGGAACAGTATAAAATAACATTTTTGTGGTTTTAAAATCTTGACTTTTCCAAACCACAGTAAACCTTGAAAACAGTTAACACATAACTAACATAAACGTGTCCTTGTTGTGTAGTTATGCATTTAATTACTCCGTAATGTTAATTAATTAAATGCACTTGCCATATGGTTAGGGTTAGAATGCGGGATACATTTAGGGTTAGTTAGAGTTAATGCGTGTAATTGTGCCTAATTAATTAGTAAGTACATGGAACATATAAAACTAGGAAATATAAGCGTTACCTAACATATTCATTTCGTATTCTGGTGTGTAACAAGGCGTATGTAGTAAAATGTTATGTATACAAATGTCTGTCATTTATTTGCATGCCTCACAGTATATTTTAATTCATTATGCTGTCTAACCCGATTAAAGTTTGTTATTTGAAAGTTTGCAATTTAAAAGAAAAATGAATTTTTTTTTTCTTCCCCTTTTGGGGAAAATATATTTTGCATAGTCTAGGATTTAGTCAATGATGATTATGATATTCTTTAAGAATATTACAATTAAACATTAAAAATTATAATATTAATGATAGTGTCTTTACTTTTTTTGATTGTGTTTTTAGTGTGGACTCCTGACTCCAAAAGATTTTCATATTCTTCATTTTGAGTCTATAACATTATAAATTGCATTGACATATCAGGAAAAAAGTACAAACACATTAGACCATATTAGACAGATTCTTAAATGCAAAATGGCATTTATTAACATAAATAGCATTATTCTGTTTTGCGTTTGACATGAGGATGATGTCAATGTTTACATATGATAACATATTCACATCTGCAGGGCGCTGAACTATTTCAAAAGACAATTACATAGGTTATGTCATACTGTTGTGTTGCAACTGGCCTATTACCTTAAAATTTCTAAATTTTAATCTATTATTGATGCCAATTATAAATTTGACATTCTCTTTGCCACTTGCCATGGACTACTGTGCTGGAGAGTAAAAAAATAACAAACAACAGCTGATAGCATCTGTTTGTTTTGCTATTAGCAGGATATGGTTTCATTAATATTGTCATGCATGGCTGACACATCCTTTTCTTTACTCATGACTGATCCTAAAATCATCCATGCAAATATGGTTTCTAACATCTCACCATTTCATGTTTCACTGATTAAGTTGCTAAGATCAAGCAGAAGAACAGTGTTTTATAAATATATATTTAAAAAAATATATTTAATATGTCTATACTAATACAATTTGTCCTTTAATGCAAAGAGTCAGATTTATGAACTGCATCTTTAAAAACTCAAGTATGCACAGAACAACACAAGCATTTGTAGCAAATAAACAAATGCAAATATCCCACTCGCTTTCTGAGCCTTGTCGTGCAAGTGCTTACAGCCTTATGATTGGTCATATGCTCAACAGAAAGAGCAGCGATTGGCTGTTCACTGATAAGTGACACTGATTACCGGCATTGGTGATCCCAGGGGATCCATGATAGACGCTGTGGAGAAAACTTGCAGTCTGCCGACATGCGCTCTTGTATGGATCCACAAGTATCGCTGTAACGGCTAAGAGGAGAGGACGTTACCTCACGGAAACAGGTCAAAGGTCCAAAATAGGCTTGCCACGATAAACGGTGTTGACTGTGTTACCGGTTTTAAGACCCAACACCGGAGACATAACTTTTTCACTGGTATTCGTTTTTTTAAATTAAATATTTATTTGAATTAAATGGAAAATATAATTCTAAATAATTTACTTTAGATGAGAGCATGCACTGTTATTAAAATCTGAAAATAGCTACAATGCGTCATTTGTCAATTATCACGTGAGGAGAAGTAGAGGAGTCGAATTTACAGAAAGAGAATGGTGGACGATTTAGTTTCAAAACAAAATGCATAAGCGCCTGTTTGGCAATATTTTGGGTTAAACCAAATGCAAAAAGAGAACCTGAAAACTTGAATGAGGCAATCTTCAAACTTTGCCTGACAAAGGTGGCAGCATCTGGAGGAAACTCAACTAATTTGTACGCACCTTCAACGCACCTATGCCTACTTGATTTGTTCTGGGTGGGTTGCAGGTAGATAAGATTAATAGCCATGAATACGCTTGGCATACTCTCATTTTAAAAAGTCATGTGACCATCATCTCACAATGTTTAATAATAAATAATCTTTAAAAAAAAAAAAAAATTAGTTTTTAAAACGAGTGATTTAGCAATGCCACGCCATTAATAAGCCAACTGCAGAGAAACAAAGCAACCATCGCAGCAACCATAGTGATCAATTTTTCCGAAGTTCAGCTGTTCTTTTTTGCACTTGATTATTATGCATTTAATGTAAAAAAAATTAAAATCAATAATGAATAGGCCTACAAGAGTGTATCCAGTATGTATGTGTGTGCATCTTTTATCAATAAAGCCGCTCTCTTCAAAAAACAAAAGTTGCATTGTCTGTCTGGCAATACTTCAGCTTTTAATCAAATGAAAATTTAATTTAGATAAGCCAATATTAAAAAATTGTAGTAAAGTAACTGTGACGTGCAGCCACACAATGAATCTGATCTTATCTCTCTCTCTCGCTGTCATCCATTGATACAGACGCCACACAAGTCAAGTTGCAAAACTGAGGCCGGTACCAGCTGACAGGTAGAATAGCTGAAGCCTTTGCGAAATCTGTCAAAATACAGCACTAAAATGAACAGGCATAAATGTCTTTGAGCCAAAAAGTCTATCTGTAGGATATCTGTAAAAACGCAATCAGAGCCAATGTTATGTAGAAGTTGTGTCGTCTAATAATTATATTAATTCCAATAAAATGAAAACCAAAATAAACCATTCATTACATTTTTTCGTTTGATAAAAATATACAGAAACAAAAAAAGTAAAATAAATCAAAGGGTGGCTAGTTTGTATTAATGTGTTTTAATATGAATAAAAATATGCTCAGTCTATTTGAGCTTAGTGGTTATATACGCTGCCAATAGGCAAGTCATTTAAGGGTGCTTTCACATCTACACTTTTTTTTCGTAACCTGTCTCGTTTACCCAGTTAGCGCGTTTCGTTTGGCATATGTGAAACCACCAATCGCTCTCGGATTCGCGCCAAATCAATCGCTCTGAGAACACTTGAATGAGGTGGTCTCGGCTCGATTAAAACGAACTCTTGAGCGGATCGAATGCAGTGAGAAAGCGATACGATCCGAGCGTGGTTGTATCACTGTGTTTCATGGATATTTAATAGGCATACAACTACATGAAGAGAGAATTATGAGAAGGCCGGGAAGTTTCGCGAGTCTCCGGATACCCGCAAACAATGTGATAATCTCCTGGTTATCTCGTGTCTCCCTCCCAGTCCTCAAATATACTACGTCACACACTCTTCTCACCCCTCCCCACCACATCTCTCCTCACTCTTCAGACTCGTGGCGCGCACCTTGTCAAACACCACCAAACCACCACCTCTCCTGACAGCTGAGCGGGACTCCGCAAAATAATCCCTGAAACTCTGACCAATGTGAGGAGAGTTTACTCACATGTGACTTGTTTTAGCTCTTTTGGTCCGATTAGAAACTCTGCAGTGTGAAAGCGAACCGCTTTTTCAGAGCAAAGAGCAACAATATAACATTTGTAATCTCTGTTTTGGAACAACTGAATCAATTCACAGGTGTGAAAGCACCCTAAAACATGCACTGGAAATACACCAGAGCTCTAATCTATGCAGTGTGTAAACTTACAGGGAGGTGTTGGTCAGTAGTCATACTGCGCACCTAATTATTGAACTCCAATATCTCTGAGGGATATTATGTTACCAGATTGCCAATATTTACTTGAGAGATTTTACAAATAAAAGTTATTTTAAAAAGGAACAACAAGCAAATAGCAAAACAAAAAAAAACTGGTCCCGTGGAGTTCAGCAGTCTTGTCATCTTGCTAGTGTATACTGTGTAGTGTAGGCTATAGCGCCCTTATGCAGCACATATTGGCAATTCCCGCAAAACTGAAAGTAAAAGTATAATAAGCACACATTTATAAGCTGTTTTAAAGCAGAAATAAAGAGGAAATGAGAAAATCCCCAAGGTGATACCGGTATTACTGGTGTTCTCACATGTCGATTAACCGGTGGGGAAATTTCCTTATCATCACAACCTTAATCCACAGTGTGTGATAGAGAGAGAGAGAGAGAGAAATGAAGTTTGGGAGAAATCTGAGCTTTCAAGTAAAGGAACCAATCATTATTCAAATACATTGAAGATCAGTCATGTCAAATAAAACATTATGAAGTTAAATGACATAATTTCCCCATACTAAAAAAGTGTAAAGCAGATTGGTTAGTTCTAGTTGTATTAAATTGCCATGCGCTAGCAGTATTCTGGAAAGTTGAGATGTTTTCTACTTGGTGCACCTGAAAAATGTGAGCGCGTCATGTGCGCACCACTTGCACACCATTTGCGTGTTGCTCCTTATTTGTGCACGCAAGTTGCGCACCTTGATGAAAGTAACAAACTTACATCCTAAGCTTATTGCAATTCCTTAAAGGTGGGTGCTCGGCAGCCACATTTGAATAAAATTATAGCAAAAAACTTCATACCATTTTGTTTTAGTTCAGCCTCTCCAGATTTGCATACAAAGCACACTGCAACAACTTTATACTACAAGCTCTATAATAGAAATCTTAACAGAGATCAGAAAAGCTGAAGGCAGAAGGCAGTTCACTGGCACACTTAAATTATTTATTTAAATTTACATTTAGTCATTTAGCGGAGAGAGGGAGAGAAAGTGCTTTTACAGGTGGTGTTGTTTTTTTGTTTTTTGTTTCTTCCGGGGTTTTCACCTTTATTTTTAATAGGACAGTAGAGAGAATTGACAGGAAAGCATGGGGAGCAGAGAGAGGGGAAGGATCGGCATAGGACCGCGAGGCGGAATCGAACCCGGGTCAGCGTGCATGTGTCGACGCACTAACCACTACACCACTGGCGCAGACGGTGTTGGTTTTGTTAACCTGGTTAATGTGCTCTCGGAAGAGAAAGGTTTGTAGTTGTCGAACTTGTCGTTAACCCTAAAGGAACCTCCCCTGCGCCTGTCAAACATTCTTCATTCATTCATTCAAAATTTTTAGCTGCGTGCTGCAGACGTTTATGACAACACAAAAATCTTTCGCCAAGACTATTTGTTTCTATTAGTTTAAATAATCAGTGGAGAAATGCATTTAGTTTTGCTAGTTTAGTTAATTTTTACCTGCAACAAGGAGTTTATTGCTGTTTCTAAATCATGATGTGCCTTTTCTAATTTATAATTAAAACCAACAGGAACAAATAGTCTTGGAGAGTTGGATGAATGGAGTATGATTGACAGGCGCAGCGGCAGGAAGAGCTGAACTAAACATGAATTTAACCACTTGAATATTTATCTGTACTTCACATGAAACTATAAAATGGCTTCAGAACATTTCGGATATAATAGGTCTACATGACAACATTCCAGTGCCCTGTAATAGTCTACCTTCAAGGCTTTTGTTGGCTTAAATATTACACAGAATATAGCGCACATGCGCAAAACAAAACAATAGAAAAAGTATAGGATTTTTTACATGGAGTGAAAGACTTATGTTTAGATATCTTTGATATGTGCACTGTCTAATGATTGTGCACAATACATAGATGTTAATGTGTAACTAAAAAAAACATATAAAGCTGATTTAGTTGTTTATGAATCACACAACTGTGGTATACAGGATAACTTATAACAACAATCTAATTGTGACATAAAATACTGTTTCATATTTACATTGACTGTGTTTCGTTTCTATTCTACAATACTTTTTGTTGTGTTACTATTTATTTAAGTGTGTTCCTTTTTGCTCTGACGATGTAGCTACAGTTGATGTCAGAATTATTAGCCCCCATGTTTATTTTTTCCCCAATTTTTGTTTAACTGAGCGACGATTTTTTCAATACATTTCTAAACAGAATAGTTTTAATAACTCATCTGTAATAACTGATTTATTTTATCTTTGCCATCATGACAGTTAATAATATTTGACTAGATATTTCTCAAGACACTTCTATACAGCTTAAAGTGATATTTAAAGGCTTAACTAGGTTAATTAGGTTAACTAGGGCGGTTAAGGTCATTAGGCAAGTTATTGTATAATGATGGTTTATTCTGTTGACTATCGAAAAAATATTTGGCTTAAAGGGGCTAATAATTTTGTCCTTAAAATGGTGTTTAAAAAATTAAAAACTGCTTTTAATCTAGCCAAAATAAAACAAATCAGACTTTCTCCAGAAGAAAAAATATTATCAGACATGATGTGAAAATAGTAGGTAGTAGTTAGTGCTGTCGCCTCACAGCAAGAAGGTCGCTGGGTCGCTGGTTCGAACCTAAGCTCAGTTGGCGTTTCTGTGTGACTTTCTGTGTGGCGTTTCTGACTTTGCATGTTCTTCCTGCCTTCGTGTGGGTTTCCTCCGGGTGCTCCGGTTTCCCCCACAGTCCAAAGACATGCGGTACAGGAGAATTGGGTAGGCTAAATTGTCCGTTGTGGATGAGTGTGTGTGTGTGTGGATGTTTCCCAGAGATGGGTTGCGGGCTGGAAGGGCATCCGCTGCGTAAAAACTAGCTGGATAAGTTGGCGGTTCATTCCGCTGTGGCGACCCCGGATTAATAAAGGGACTAAGCCGACAAGAAAATGAATGAATGAATGAATGACTGAATGGATGATGTGAAAATTTCCTTGCTCTGTTAAACATCATTTGGGAAATATTTAAAAAACAAAAAACAAAAAAAATCAAAGGGGGCTAATAATTCTGACTTCAACTGTTTTCTATGGTTCTGTTTACTTTACTATTTGCACAACAGCACAGTAGTGCTGTCTATAGTGTTAAGCAGGAAAAAAAATCCTGTACTGTATTTATTTATCAAAGATTTTGTTAAATTAATGTTGTTCAACATATAGTTTTAAGCAGGAGAAAAACCTGTACTGTCTTTTATTCATCAAAGATTTTGTGCAGCTGTTATTTTTTATGCAGCTGTTTATTTGCAAACAAGAAGGGAAACCCCTGTGTTTGATAGTTTTAATAAAGGCTTTAACTCTCAAGTAACCAATTATGGGAAAATACCACAAATATCTTGTATACTGTCATTCCTCCTAAAAATGCTGAGATATGATTTTTTGCCCATATCGCCCAGGCCTACTACATGCAGAAATGTTGATATAAAATTATTTTACTATTTAGGGTTGGCTAACACTGTGCAATAAGGCTCCAATAGTTAACAAAACTTTATTTAACTTTTATTAATCCTAGCTCTCTGATGTTTTTTTTTTTTTGTTAATGCCTAATAACTGATTATAATCAGAGTTATAATCATTACACTTTGTAATCTGTTTATTTAATTGAGTGAATAACACATAAAACAGAATTGTAATTTTCTAACTAATACTAACATGGTTGTTGTAATGAATCAGCTCTTTGAATCCATTGACCAACAAGTAGTTTAATAATGAGACTTTATTGTAAAGTGTCACCCACCGCACTGTATTATTCTTTTGGAATTTGGGTTGAATAAACAGTAGTATATATTTACAACAAAACAATACACAGATTATTTTTTGTTACTATACCTATTAAAGTAACTTTTACGCTTATTATGAAAATAATGTAGATTGTGATAAAAGCTTCAGTATTTAACTGCAACAAGAAAATTTGATGCCGTCATAAGCCCAGTTGATCTATAATAAGTGAGACTGCTGTCCTTATCATATGTGACCCAGTATCAGAGCTGTCCTATAGCGACAGTGTGACACTTCAATCAGCTTGTGCAGTTGAGGGATCTAGATTAGATGTTATCCTTTATCCTGCTCTGGGTGCAAGTGGACATTTCACATATGCTGTCCCAGAGTTCACAGTGCACATTAGAGCTGGTGTGTAAAGCTTCTCCAGCAGTATAGGGTAAAGAACTGAGATGACATTCTGTTTAAAGAAGCTTATTAGTGGAAGCCTAATAGCGAACCATTGAAAAAAAACTGTCCACATAATGAGTTCAGTGCTGATTCAAAATGACATCCTTTCAGGAAAGAAAGAAAAAAAAAACATGTCTGAATAAATTTAGCAAGATTACTGGGAAGCAAAAACTGACATTTGTTCCACTTTCTTTTGAAGAGGAAAAAGCAGAAGTATCATAATGGACTATAATAAGAGCAACCGTAAGCGACTTTACGCTGCTGCTTTTGTCAAAGTGCTGATTGTTTCAATCATATTTTATCACTGGATTTGTGCCAGCAATAGAGCTTGGCCTTTGTATTGTTTTGCTTCAAATTATTAACTGGAAATATAACTTTTGGTGAAAACATTTTCAGGTTAAAGTGTTAGCATATGTTCAGCATTCACACCTACAGTGCATCTGGAAAGTATTCATAGCGCTTCAGTTTTCCCACATTTATTTTATTTTTTTTTATGTTACAACCTTATTCCAAAATGGATTCGATTAATTTATTTCCTCACAATTCTGACCACAATACATGACAATGTGAAAAAAAGTTTTTTTTTTTTTAAATTGTTGCAAATTTATTAAATATAAAAAGCTGAAAAATCGCATGTACATAAGGGTTCACAGCCTTTGCGTGAAGCTCTAAATTGATCTCATGTACATTCTGTTTCCACTAATCATCCTTGAGATGTTTCAGCAGCTTAATTGGAGTTCACCTGTAGTAAATCCAGTTGATTTGACATGATTTAAAAAGGCATGCATCTATCTATATAAGGTCCCAGGGTTGACAGTGCATGTCAAAGCACAAACCAGACATGAAGACAAAGGAATTATCTGTAGACCTCTAAGACATGATTTTCTGGAGGCACAAGGCTGGGGAAGGTTACAGAAAAAATTCTGCTGCTCTGAAAGTTCTAGTGAGCACAGTGGCCTCCATCATCCGTAAGGGGAAAATGTTTGAAACCACCACGACTCTTCCTAGAGCTGGGCCATCTAAGCTGAGTGATCAGGGAAGAAGGGCCTTAGTCAGGGAGGTAATTAATTACCCGATGGTCACTCTGTCTGAGCTCCAGCGTTCTTCTGTGTAAAGAGGAGAACCTTACAGAAGGACAACCATTGGTGCAGCAATCCACCAATCAGGCCTGTTAGGTAGAGTGGCCAGAAGAAAGCCACTCACCGCCTGGAATTTGCCAAAAGGCATCTGAAGGACTTTCAGATCATAAGAATCTAAATTCTCTGGTCTGATGGCACTAAAGTTGAACTCTTTGGAGTGAATGCCCGGCATTACATTTGGACAAAACCTGGCACCACTCAATACCCTACAGTTAAGCATGGTGGTAGCAGCATCATGCTGTGGAAATGTATATCAGCAGCAGAATTTGCAAGACTTTTCAGAAGGGAAAGATGAATGCAGCAATGTACAGAGACATTCGGAATGAAAACGGTTCATCTTCCAGCTTCACAACAACTAGGTAAAGAAAAGAGGAACGGGCAAAAATTCCCAAAGACTGATGTGCCATGCTTGTGGCATCATATTTAAAAAGACTTGAGCCTGTATTTGCTGTCAAAGGTGCATCAACAAAGTATTTAGCAAAGGGTGGGAATACATGCGATTTTTCAGGTTTTTATTTTTAATACTTTTAATACCAATTTCGAAAAAGCTTTTTTCACATTGTCATTATGGGGTATTATGTGTAGAATTTTGAAATTAAAATATGAATTTAATCTATTTTAAAATAGGGCTGTAACATAAAAAAAAGTTTAAAAAGTGAAGCACTACGAATACTTCCCGGATGCACTGTATATCACAAAGCATCATATTTGACTGATTGAACACACATTATAATGTATTTTTTATATATATTTTTCATTTTCTTAACTTTTAATCATTAATATATATTTTTTGTTTGCACAGTTATTTCATTAACTTGCCCCTAAATTTAGTCTCTTTCGTTTCAATAATATTTGAAAAGTTTTAAAATTGTTTTATTTTCCAAAGACAGGCTTATTATTATTATTTTTTTTCTTGAAGAAGGGTCTGTTTAAATGGACAAAAGAGGTGCAATGAAAATTAACACTTTTCAAATATTTTGTTGTATTTGCATTTCAGTTTCATTTACATATTTTGTTTAAAATAGTGATACATGTTGTATTGTGAACATCATATCGTAATACACATTGTATCATGATGTGAGTGTATCGTTACACCTCTAATAAATATTGATATTAAGTGATGACTTCTTGTTAAAAAAATATAAAGCAATTGGCAACACTGCTTCTAGGAATGTGAATGTGAACCTACACTGGTCTCACAGTTCAGTTACGATCATGTCAATGATTTGGTTAAATTCAATATCATAGTGCATTGACATTAGGGCTGGGCTGATAAACAATATTAAATCGAATTGTAATAAAATTTTCCTCAATAACAATCATAGCTCTGGACTTTTTTTTTTTTCTCTATATTGATCTAAGAGCCAATCACACAGTATAAATGTACTACAATGGGGAAACTAAAAGTTTGTTAATATTAGAGGTGTACTGAATTTTCGGCCATCAAAAATGTATTGGTCGAAAATATGTTATGCCATTTAATGGAGTCTCTCATTTTTGTGCGCTAGTCATTGTTGGGGTTCTGTTTTAAATCTGGAAGCATTAACAACTCATATTGAAATATATATCGTTATCGTCCAATATGGAAAATAATTACAGAGATTGTATTTTTGCCGTATCACCAATTGACAATGCTTTCCATACACAATTTTATTTTTGACTTGGACAGCACAAGAATATTGTCTGAATTTATTGTCTTTTAATAAAAGCTGTCAGATCTATGAACTGTACATTATTTATTTATTTATTTATTTATTTTTATATGTGAACTGTACCTTAATTTTACCTGCTTAAAGAAAACACTCTTTTTGTATCTAACAAAACTTCAGTGTCAATGAAAGATTTTCCCAGCAAACTCACAAGTAGTGAATTGTGCACAGTTGTCTGCTTTTTATGTAGTTTTAATTACTCGCACTTACCTCCCTCACCCTAGCAAGGTACCGTGACTTAGCACATATGAGGTAAATAATTTTAGGATAACCAGTTATGATATTACTGATCTGAATCATCTGCATTACAGTGCATCAAAGAAACAATTATTTTGAGACCTCTAACTGTCTCCCATGGACTGGAGTATCTTTCTCAGCCTTACACATGCTTCATGCGAGTTGGCAACACCCACTAATTTACATTTTGTGGTACTTCACTTTTACGCGATTCACCTTTCGTATCCTTGCAGTTTTATAGATTTTTTTGTGACAATTTGACAATTTGTTCTGCTTCATGTTTGGCTGTAGACCACTGTTAACAATCTCCGTGTCTCCTGTACAGTACAGAATGCGTTCAGCTTGCCAAATTAACGTAAATCTTCAAACGCTAGCAGTGTGAGTTCCAAGAAGACTGCAAAAAGTAGTCTCAGTTTGTAACTGTCCACAGCAAGACTATCGTAAAGGAGGTCGCACACTAGATGTGCCGCGACATGCATTGTAGAATTGTAAACACAGGTTTCTACGATACGCACACCAGCGACTCAGAACACGGTTCATGTTTCTGCCGCGCCACAAAGTGCCATCTCAATAATTTTATATTAAGTAACATGCGAATGAGCGCGTCCGGTGTGTTACTTCCAGCTGTCATTTGCAGGGCGCATACGGTGTGTGACCCCCTTAAGGATGGAGTCTGCTTTAGTTTTGTGGATCAGTGACTGCAGGCAAAAGAACATTACACTGGATGCCAACATTATCCACACAAAAGCTAAAAAGCTTTATGAACCTTTTGCTGACAGCGGTGGATGTTTGCACCTGAACAGGTTTTAATCTTTGGTTTTATTCTATAATACTGGACATAATGTTTCCGTGGTAATAATAATTAGAGTCATATCGCCCGCCCAGTCCTATTTCTCTGTTGTCATGTAGGTTCTGCATGTGTAAAACCCTGGGAAATAGGCCCATCAGAACAAGCAGACTGTTGCGTGATTCACAGATTATGCTGGGAGTTTTAATATTCACATTTGAGACTGCCTTTAATAAGCCACAACGTTTCCTTGTGAGACAACAATGACAAGTTTATAAGTTTATATTAGAGAGAGAGAGAGAGAGAGAGAGAGAGAGAGAGAAATAGAGAAATAGAGAAATAAAGAGAGTGAAAGTGAAAGAGAAAGAGAGAGTGAGAGAGAGAAGCTTGCAAGTCAGTGCACAGCTCATTCATATTCACGACACTTCCAAATATGGTCAGTATGAACCTTCTGATTCTATGACAATGACGTACTGGATCAGATCCAATATATAGTGGTCATTGTAACACCCACTATGGTAACACCCATGCCACTGTAATTATTGGGTTTAGGGTTGGGGTAGGTGTAGATGTTAATAACACACAATTCAATGGGTAATTGAATTATAAATATAAACAAATCTGAATTCAACCAACAACTGCTCATACATGTACATGCACTACTGTACGGATTAAATGAGGAAGTATTGTATATTACTAATTGTATGAGTATTGTATGAAGGCGGTTAAGGAAGCAGCCATTCTTTGAAAAACTCCACAATTATGTAACTCGCTTAGTTTGTTAAAGGTATTTTGTGTAGTGCTGAGTATGCAGTCATGTCATCCGAGTTATTTACATGACATATTACACAATACAAGCTGTTTCAGATAACTAGTAATAAACAACAAAATGACCAATTAAAAAACAAACATTTTTCTTTCTTTCTTTCTTTCTTTCTTTCTTTCTTTCTTTCTTTCTTTCTTTCTTTCTTTCTTTCTTTCTTTCTTTCTTTCTTTCTTTCTTTCTTTCTTTCTTTCTTTCTTTCTTTCTTTCTTTCTTTCTTTCTTTCTTTCTTTCTGCTAATAATTGCTATATAGTTTTGACCCTAAGGAAGTGGTATGTTAATCATCGTTATATAAATGGTTTTAATGACTTATCTGTGATTTAGTGTTCCTCACAACATCTTATTTTTAATCCATAGTAGGTGTCAGGACAGTTTGTTTCCAGTTTGTTTTTTTCCTCCATGCGTTGGCATCAATACATCATGAAAGAGTATGTTGTTTAAATTTAATTAGATTTCACTTACTGTATTTACAGGCAACACATCATCACATCTGTCTTCATCATTCATATCACTCTTCACTGCCTATTTACTTACTCAAACAAAAAACAAATCATTTAAATGTTTAATGTCTTATTTATTTATTTGGTATATTGCCATGTAATGTGTACATTAATGTTGTCATCAGGTCCTCACAAAAAAAAAAAACCTCCAGGGCTTTGCCTTCTGCTTTTGTTGTTTGTTTTCAGAGAAGGCTATTGGGCTGCGTGATTCTGGCTAAAATAGGAATCACAATTATTTTTTTTTTGCTTAAAATAAAGATCACAATTTGATCAATGAAACGCCATGTCATGGTCTTTAAATGACAGCAGTAAATAACTGAACAACTATTTGAACTGTACAACCGTGTGTAAATGATAAATTAACATTTATTTTACGTATATCTTTTCTTATTCATCTTTTGTCACTGGAATGTATCTTTATGGGCTTCTGGAAGGACTTTTCCACTTTTCATTCCTCTTGGTATGGAAAGTCAGAAATGTCTGGCCCATTTATTGAGACATTTATTAAACATGTCTCTTATAAAAAATTAGACTTGAACATGTCATGGACAGAAGCAGTTTACAGAAAATAATTAATCTATTCATTTTACTTCAGCTTAGTGCCTTATTTATCAGGGGTCACCAAAGCAGAATGAAGCGCCACAAAAAAATGACAAACGATGCAATTTGGAAACATTGCAAATGATGAAAATGAGATAAAATGCACATCTATAAATCTAATACTTGTTTACTAAAAGAAAATAGGCTTATGAACTACTTATAGCAATGAGTGTGTTACATGAAGTTATATTATTAAAATATTTATATTAAAAAAAGTTTTATCTTATAATTCCAGCCAGCTTTTAGTGAATTTGTAATATTGTCAAAAACACAGAACTTTCAGTTGTTATATGTAAAAAAAAAAGCCTAAATACATGCAGGACCATTCCAATATTTTGCCCGTCTCCAACTATTGACAGCAGATTCCTCAATGAGAGAGAGAGAGAGAGAGAGAGAGAGAGAGAGAGAGAGAGTGGGGATTTGCACTCGCGATATCTTTACTGCTCTATACATTTAACCTATCAAATGTAATGTTTAGACCATCACTGCGCCTCTCGTGATCTGTTCACTTGCTCATTCACTCTCATTGCTATGATTTTTAGGTATTTGAATTCATTTTGGGGGATCACGAAGCCGGTATGAATTTGCGGAAGTCAGAGGTTTTTGGGAGAGGTCATAACTAGACACAAGATAGAGGAGATGGCTCCGCTCGCATCAACAGTTCATTTAAATTCTTATCTAATAGAAAGCTTAAATTAACATTAGACAAATATTATTTTCATTTATTTATTGTTCTGTCATTTAGTTTTAATGTTAAAATTATCACTCATGTTAAAATCAAACACTTTATTTATTTTAAGTCCAAAGATAAAAATTTACTTTTTTTGTTTGTTTTTTATTAATATTTTGTGCTGTATTTAGTTACTGAGCAGCAATAAATAACACTTAAAAATACAAGCAGTTTTCTTGTGATTTTCTAAAAAAGTGGTGTTTTGAATTTAATAAATGCATAATAATCGTGATAACTGTGAAACCATGATTATTCTTTTGACTGTAATCGTACAACCAAAATCTATATTGGTTGCATTCCTAATTGTTATGCTGTTCAAAATATAATATGAATGTGTTTGAATTTAGCAGAAGCCTACTTAAGTAATGCACTGCTTTTGTTGTGCTTTGAAATGCAACATTTAAATATGTTTGTAAAAAAGCCCTTTGAGGGAAAAAAAAGTACAAGCAAACATATTAATCGTTTTCATTTTGGTGACATTTTATGTAGTTTTTGTTAATAATCAAATAATCTGTTTCTTATTTCCACAGGAACTTCTCCCTGCTGCTTCGTTCTTGACTTGGGAATGGAAAACCGAGGTAAATGAATGAATGAATCCAATCAATCAATCAATCAATCAATCAATCAATCAATCAATCAATCAATCAATCAATCAATCAATCAATCAATCAAGTTTCAGGACTGCAGCTGACACATTTTTTGTTCTATTTTATAAATCTTTTTAAATCATGTCATATAATGTTCTAATAAATTTTGCAGTTCTGAATTCTAGTGTTAGAGAATTAACAATCTAACTCGTATAAAGTAAAACATTATAGTAAAAGTGAACAAATAGTAATAAACCATTAGGCAAAATACAACTTAAAACCTTAATACATTATGTATGTATTCATTTATTTATTTTACAAAATTATTACAAAATAACTAATAAGGGTGTCATGATCCTCCAAATCCTCGATTCGATTACATTTTCAATTCTAAAGTCACGATTCGATTCGATTTTCGATTATGAATAATTAATTAATTAATGACCAATTAATTATTTGTAGCCTACCGTTTAAACTACCTGACCTGCATGGTCTTTGTTTTACCCATAAACAAATCATACAGTAAATGAATAAAGGCAAGATACACACATAATTACCACCTGTCAATCACTTTTTCTGCAAGACTCGTGAATAGGCAGTGATCTGTGTCGTTATAATGGCGTCGGAAAAAAAGACGCACAACCAACAGGAACCAGCCAACAGTATCTGAGGTGTTCGCTAAAATGACTAAGTACAAGTGAGTGAAAGATTGAAGCAGTCCTCTGACTGCCTGGACCTACTCTCTCGAGCGCATGGCTGTGTATGCGTCTGTGTCTGTGTGGTCACGTGATGTGCATTTTTAGAGGTAGAGAGGTAGGAGGGCTGCTCAGAAATGCTACACGCCATTGTGGATGTCAAATCGTTGTCGTTCTAAAATGCCATTTAAAAACAAAGACGGCGGGCGGAGAATTGCGATGCCGGTGTTGTCTATCGGACGAACCGTACGTAATGCGTACATAGCAGAGCTTGCAAAACTATGTTGACAACACGAACGTTGTCAACATAACTCACTGGAAATCCAAAATGCTTACACACCTGCGACTTCATTGAAAGAGGAGAGGGTTTAAGTTCTGTTGACGGGTCTCCTGCATCTGCAGTTTAACAGGCACTTCAACAAGCCTGTTTTTTCCCGCTTGGCAAGCCAAGCTGACGTGACATGGGGGTGTGGCAGCATCGACAATTCTATTTTTTGATTCGATAATCGAAATTGAGCATAAATTTCGATCGATTTCGATTAAAAATCGAAATCGTGACACCCCTAATAACTAAACAGCTGAAATCAGTTTTTCAGGTAGGTCTAACAATGCTTTTGTTTAGGTTTTTTTTGTTATTGATGATTGTTAAAGGGGTAGGTCACCCCAAAATGAAAATAACCTCATGATCTATTCTCTCTGTGGTTTTAAAAAATTTTATTTGTTCTTCTGTGAAACACAATCGATGATATTTTGAAGAATGCTGGTTGCGGGCACCAATCAACTTCCATAGTAGGAAAAAAAGCACTTTGGATATTTATACTAAATACTCTGGGCATTAATGAGTTCTGGCTATCAGCATTACTTAAAATATTTTAATTTGTTTTCAACAAGAAAGTATCTAAAATAGGTTTGAATGAACTTAGCTTTTCTCTCTAACACATGCAATGCTCCCCTTTGAAAAATTCGGGGATTAAGTGTAAATAATAATTAAACTGAATTTTGGGTAAATTATCCCTTTTAATCATCTCTATTACTTTAATAAATGTCCTCTTCAGATGATTATTTTAAAGTGTCAGAACACTTTGTCAACACTGTTCTGGTTTGCTCTTGACTGGAAGTAAATGGTGATATCAGCGTTCATGTGTTATGTACTGGTGAGGTCATAAAGAATGTTATAGATTGTTGGTCATGTGACTCATAGGTGTGTTGGCTCTGGATTTAGATATCCGATCACGCTTTAGTTGCTCGACACACCCACAGGTGAAACTCAGAGCGTTTCACTAGCCACACTGTAGCTGTGCTTTTCTGTGAGGAATTGTCGTTTATGGAAAAACAGAGTAACTCTATTGAAGAGGAGTCCGTCTCATCAGGTAGGAAATACTTTCAGTTTGATACCTTTGAGAAGTTGAAAAGTAGAGTTAATTATTTGTTGTCTACAGTTGAAGGTCAAGAGCTTTACTCTGTGACAAGTATAGTGCATTTGAAAATACAAGCAGTCATTATGGTTTGTTGGTAGTGGCTGGTTGTCCTTGAGATATTAGGTTATTATTTTAAATTGATAATATTATTTTTTTATGTATGTAATTATTACGCATTAATGAAATTCTTGTTTACATCTTTTTAAACATTAAGATTCAACATTAAACATTCATATTCATAAGGGATGCATTAAGTCAATCTAACCTGAGTTTATAATAAAATATAAGTGAAGGCCTTCATATTTAGTAAAGATTTCAATAAAAAAAAAAATAAAGAAGAAAATCTTAATAACACTAATAATAATATTTTTTGTTTAAATAATGCTTTTTTTAGAAATAAATAAAAATAATGCTTTTTTCTAGAAATAAATAAATAAATAGTCAAAAAGCACAGTGTTTTTTAATGTTGATAATAAAGACAATTATAATTTTTGTACAAATAAATATATTGGTCATGTCATGAGCGTTATACTTCCTTCAACAAACCTTAACTAAACCAAACCTTTAATTGGTAATGGTTCATAACTACTCTCATCCTACACCCATGCTATTAAGGCTGTTCACATGCTTTCAAATTGCTCAATGTTAAATGTTTGTTGTCAGCATGTTATTAATGCTTTCATATTACTATTTATGCTCTCTTTTTTTTTATAAATATATATTATTTATACTTGACTTTAACTTTTAATTTAAAAATTTGCCTGAAAAAAAATGCCATGGTATTCCTGTCTTATAATCTGCTGTCTTGTTCTAACTTAGATAAATTAGTAATTAAATAAATAAATAAATTAATTAATTAATTAATTAATAAATAAATGCTTACATGCATACAGGTACGTACACACAGTGCTCAGCAAATATAAGTACACCCCTCACAAATCTATCTTTTAAATTCATATTTTTAATAGGTAGCTATACAATGTTATATTTGTGCATTTACATTAGATTAGTCAGTACTGAAGCCAAATCTGGAATTTATCTAACAAAATAATTACGACAACGGTCCTAAAACTAGTACAGCCAAATTTATATCTTATAGAAAAATAATATATACAAATTTAACAAAGAGGAAAAATCAAGGGAAGCAAAACAAGTGAAAAATTTAGTAGAAATTTTGTAAGTTGTATTTTTTATTTTTTTTTTGCAATATTTTGCTTGAATTGAATTGCATTATCTTTCAATTTCTAAATATATTTGGTGACTAAAATATTATTTGACTAAATCAATCTGTTTAATAAATCTGTTTTGTTTAAATGCACCAAAATACATTGTCTATATTTACTGAGAAATGGATAAAATATTTATTTTCAAAATGGGATGAACTCAATTATGGTGAGCACTGTACATGCATAACAATATAGTATCATTGTCGTGAAAGTCGTGGAAGCCAGGGACTGTGCCAGGAACTGGAATTGCTCTTTATTTACATGGGATTTTGCTGTGATCTGGAAAAAGTCCAAGAGATTTCCTTGATTGGATTTACTCACCTCAGTGTTTTCTTCCTGTGACACTTGTCCTCGTGTTGGGTTGAGAGGGCAAGAAAGAGAGAGAGTAGATAAAGAGAAAGAACAGAGATGCGGTGTTGTGTCTAATGCTGGGACAGTCGCATACTGGTAGTTGTGTTTGTTTAATACACTCGACTGTATCTTGGGTGAATAACTGGAACACACTGCATGAAACCACGTCACTGACACTTTATCAGGATCTAAAGGTCATTGTATTATTCCTGACACTATAGCCAAATGTAGCTATGTAGATAAGACTGTAGCTTGATGGATTTTTCACATATTCATTTTAGTTTTCTGTTTATTTGTTTGTTTATTTATGTGTGTATTTAATTTATTATTATTATTATTATTGTTGTTGTTTTTGTTGTTGTTGTTGTTGTTATTATGAATGACAATATTATTAATAATAATAGTACTACTACTACTACTACTACTACTACTACTACTACTACTACTACTACTACTACTAATAATAATAATAATTACATTCAGAAACATTTTTTTTCGGTAATCTGTGTATATGAGGGAAAATGTAAAGAGATTTTTTTAATCAAAAATAGGATTAATACATCTTTATTTTTAGTAATATAACATTTTTTTAAGCACTAAGGACAGTCTTTTAAAATATATTGAATAAATGTACAGTTTAAATTTAAATACAATTAATTTTCATCTTTTATACTTTGCCACAAGTAGCATTTAAACAAAATTTTGTAGGATTGTAAGCAATAAATTTTAATAATTAAAAAATTAAACTCAATTTAGCATGAACACTTACAGTAATTGTTTGTATTTTAGCAAGTGTGTTTTGTTAGAGATGTTTTTTTTTTTAATACCTAAACGTTAAATATAAATATACCTAAATATAAAACAATCCCCTATTTATCATTTGCTGAGCATGAGGTATAGTGACAGTCAGTCTTTGTGGTATTTGTCCCACCTCTGCTCCTCTATGATTGGGCGGGGAGCTCATATTTGGGATTTCTTTGAAGTTGAACATCATTCAGCTCACAGTGCAAATGAAACAGATGTTCAGCCCTTTGCCCTGCTTCTGTATGGAAAAGAAAAGAAAAACAGTAATTACTGGCACTTTTACAATCACCAACACCTACAGCATCTTTATTTTCTGTGTTACATTTACGCCACTGTGCATGCGCAAAAATTGTTAGTTTCACTTTTTATTCAGATTGACTACATTTCCTTTCAATCTGGTTAGCAATGATTTAAACTACCCCTGTGTATCCAATTGATACTAATTAGATGTAGCCAAACAATTTCTGTTGGCTTGTTTAAATATTCCTATTTTTTTTTTTTTTTTTTTTTTGATGGCTATGTTCAATTTTAAGCAGATAACTTGTGTCCTTGCTATAGCAATTACTTAATATGGTGTGTAAATTGCTATAAGTAGGTTATAATAAGAGGTTATTTGAAACAATCAATTTAAGAAATTCGAATATGTACTGTCAGTTGTTTTTTAGAAACTGAAAGTTTACATATTACAGCATGCAAAATGTATTATCTACTGAATTGGCCCCAATCTAAACTGCTTTGGCACTTGTTCTTTAGATACAAAATTAAGTCTTGTCTTTTATCTGTATATAAAAACTTTATTATTATTAGTTGCAGATAAAAAAAACAAAAAACATTTATAAATAAAAAATGGTCTGTATAATACACAAACACACAGACAGAAAGAAAGACGCAGAGTTATTGATTGAGAGTTATTGATTTTGACTGTGTTTTCAATTTCTCTTGATTCAAAAACATTTAGATTAGGGGTTTTAGACTTTTATTATGGAGTATATTCTTGTATGTTATTTTAGCGTACAATAATTCCTGTTTAGCGTACAATAATTCCTGTTTCAAATAATACTGTAAATTATTTATTACAAATAAAAGGCATTTCATTGATTTATTTTTATTGATGTTCTTTCCACAATGATTTTAATCAATCAATAAAACATTATAATGATTTAAGGCAGATTTGTACTTTTGACTTCAATAATTTCAATAACACATTATATCCTTTAGGTGGCGCTCATGTAAATCATTAGTTTTCTGCTGCTGGCAGAATATCATATAAAGACCTGTGTTCTCTCAGACTTAGTTTATATCTGCTTTACAGTTAGACTTTCTCTTAACACTAATATTTTATAGACCATTTCAATGTGGTTATGTAATTGGCCTCTGAACATTTCTTGCTTGTTAATAAACTATTTCATAACTGTAACGAGGCTATTGGATCATAACTTAATGTTAAAACAGCTATCATAACATTATTTATCAATATGTGGCTCTTTTTAAGCTATAGAATTAAGAAATATAAAATAGGAAATACGCTGATACCATTGTTTTTGTTTACATCACTTAAAATGGTAGAAAAGAACACATGTCTTTTGTGTTGTAAGTCGTCATCTTTTTTATAGGAAAGGAAATTCTGTTAAGTTTCTCTCTATGACTCAGAACTTCTTAGATCCCATATTTGTTAATGTAGATATTCCAGAACAGTCACATTAGCCTCATTTAAATTATATTATATACAGAAGCTGATCTGGGATCAGTTTATTGTATGGAGCGTGTCAGTCAATCAGCACTTATGCATGCATTCACTGATTCAGAGGTTGAATATTAAAGGCGACGATTGACGCACAGCTTTAATGTAAAGAAAGTGAATGCAGACATTTTTATATTATTTCAGCGTGCTTTAAAGATTAAAAATATATCAGAAATATGGGAAAATACTTAATGATAGGATGATAGTTAGATAGAATGGTAAAATACAGGAGAATTTTGGCAAAAACGGGAGGGTTGACAGGAATGAAGTGAACAGGAAGTGCTTGTGGAAAAACAGTATTGCGAGAATGCAAAACAACTTTGCGAGAGAACGCAAAAACCTTAAAAACATGATTTCCTATCATGTTTTTTTTTCTTTATATTGATGCTGAAACAGTAATTTGTGAAGGCCCTATTTGATTAATTTTTTAATAAATCAAACCCATGTCTTTATAGATTGCTGGGATAGATGGTCTTTATAGATGGCTGTGCCAACTTAAGTCCATAAGTTTTTGCTTAAACGTCAGAAAAAAGGGTGTAGTTTTATTATTATTTATATTATTTGATCTTTTTTATCTTCATTATAAATACACATTCCTGATAAGAGTATAAATACTAGACTGGCCTGTAAAACTGTAAAAAAAAAAAAAAAAAAAGCCTTTTTCTTGAAGGTTGTGAGAATGTTTAGCATTTGACCTCGGTCTGAAGTTGCTGTTAACACACACTTCTGGCAGAATAAAGCAGCCTGCTATCTGAAGTGCAGACCTCTTATTTTTGCCATTATTAGTTATAAGATATTTGGAAAATCTTTTAATTGATACTTGAAAGTGGTTTATATAAACTAAGAGCATTTAATGTCCAATATTATGTGTTGTATTCCATTTACTGAAGCAGTTTTTATCTATCTTGGTTCATTCTATGCTTGTCTGGCTTTTGTCTCTTGACAGCTCAACTGAGTTTATCCAAGCAAGTGTGTGTGTCTGTGTGTGTCTGTGTGTGTCTGTGTGTGTCTGTGTGTGTCTGTGTGTGTCTGTGTGTGTGTCTGTGAGACAGAGTAAGAGAGAACGTTAAAAAAAAGGAAAGAACCCCCTGGCTCAGACTGGCACTAAACACAGCCAGCTTTGCTTTTCTGTCCTCCTCTGTCTCAGTTCTCCATCTGTCTGATCCCGGACTCCTACACGTAACGATAACATCAGCCACATCATGTCCTGTGTTGAGAACTCCCTTCTCCAGAAGCATTTACATGATGTTCAGTCCTAATGCAACTGCTTGACATCGAGTTATTTTTGATTTACCTATTGTTCATCCGATCTCCTTGTACGCTATTTTTAAGGTCGATAAGATGTTGAAAGAAGCCTTTACTGCTCACCAAGGCTGCTGTTAAAAATACACCATGACAGTAATATTGTAGAAAATAATTACAGTGTTAATTTTTTTTTCTTGTATTAGCAGAGCCATGTGGTTCTTCAGAAATTTCTTAATGTGCTGATTTGCTGCTAGACATTGATTTTTAATGTTAAACAGAGTTTCTGCATCATTATTTTGTGGAATCTGAGATAAGTTTTTCCATGTGTCAGTATTGCTTTGTCTTCTTCATATCGTTTGATATGTACTGAAGGTTTATTAGTAAAAATAATAATAATAATAATAATAATAATTATCCATTTTACTTGTAAATGGTGCCTTTCTAGACACCCAAGGTCGCCTTACAATGAGCATCAACAGCCATGCTAAAACAATATAAAGCAAATAATAAAACATTACTAAACAAGCATTGACCAGTAGGGGTTTCAAAATTAATAGTTTCTTCGGTGCACCGTGATGCAGATGCGGACAATTCGGTATCGGTTCAGTAGTAATCATAACCGGTTATTATGTACTGACGTCATTTATCTCATATGCGCTCTGTCGCGAGGGAGGTGAGCGCGAGTATTTACAACACTCCAGGAGCCAACTCAGGGCCGGCCCGTGGCATACGCAGTATAGGCAAATGCAGTGGGGCACCAGAAAAGAGCGCGGTTAAGTTGGTTTTGTTTTCAATATTCCTGACACATTCAGTTATAGACGGCAATAACTCAAAAACCTCTTACCCTAAAAAGGTCTAAAGTGTGTTACTTATAAAAAGACAAAGCTGATTCTGTTTTACAACTGTCTTTTTCTTTTTTTTTCGCTCGACATTATGACCACTGCTCCTTTTAAGCCCTTGCAATATCCGTTTAGCCGGGAGAGCTTGTGCTGAACGACCTAAGGGACCGTCGGAAAAGTGCTTTTTTTTTTTGTGTTTTTTTTTTTTTTGCTCCGCTCAACGCGTGCTCTCCCGGCTTAAGGCATATTGCGAGGGCTTGTGTGTGTGTGTGTGTGTGTGTGAGTGTGTGTGTGTGTGTGTGTGTGTGTGTGTGTGTGTGTGTGTGTGTTTGTTTGTTTGGCGCTGTCTATGTTTGTGTATGTGTGTGAATGAGAGACAGTGTGGTGCTGTGTGTCTGTGTTTATACAGACAGTTTGTTATAGCCTCCCCCCAAAATATAACACTGTGTATGAAAAGCATCGTCAATGCACCGTGATGCACCGAGATATCAAATTGAACCAAATCGATGGCATGAAAATTGTAACTGAACCGTAAGACCAGTATAGGTTCACACCTCTACCAAACAGGTATAAACACACATCGCGAATATAAAATAACATGATTAAAAGAATTTGTTACAATTGATCCATTACATGCATATTGTCTAGCGTTAACGGTATGTTGTAGCAAGAATGTAAACCATAGGAAATGCTGTTTGGCACTGTTAACTATTTAGCTAGAAATTCATATTTATCTATCAAATCGCTGTAAACAGCCACAGTCTTCAGCAGCGCTGCAGTGCCTCTCTATGCGTTCTACATCTCAAATAATGAACACGCAAAATACATGGGAACATTTCATGTTACTTACACATGCTTATATCCTGAATATACATGAAAGACACTTGTCTGATTTTATTTTAGAGAGCATGCTTGAGGTTCAGCTGTGTCCTCTTCATTTTATGTCTAATTCAGGCTCACACTGACATGGCTAACAGCTACTTTGACTGACTCTATACACAGCAGAGGCACAGCACATGCTGGTGATGTAGAGCCGATCCGTGAATCACAGTACATTATGTTAGCTGACCAATCAGAGCCTCTTGAGAGCTTGTTTTCGGGGCAACTAGGAAATATGACAGTCATTTTCATGTTGGCTGAGTAGAAGTATATAATTAAAGCAAGATATATGAAAAAATAAAGTGCTTTTTTTTTTTTTTGCAAATGAAGCATGAGAACAGATTGCTTTGCGTCTTATAAACAAAAAAAATACACTCTGGACCATCCCTTTAAAATCACTGAAGTCACTGTAAGTGTAAGGTTGCTTAATCTCATTGGACATTACTAAGCAATGAAAGCTAAGAAAAGCTATAATGACCACACTGCAGCACATCATTGCTTAATCTAAGCTCTCATCATCATAATTGCCTGGAATCCTTCCTCCCATTTTGGTTACGCCTGGGTGTTTAGCATCTATATTAATATCGTCAACGGTCTTCATTTCACTCCCACACGTAAATAATCAGCCTGTGCCGCCGCCTCAATATCACTCTCTACCCCTGCAATTCGAGACCTCTGTGATGTCACTTCCTGCCAGTCAAGGACTCCTCCTCGCCTCTACTCAGGTTGCAGCCTCTCTTGGGTTACACGGCACCATCTAATCCATTTTGGGAAATGACGGTGTGTAGCAACAGAGGTCAAGACCTTAGAGACCAGCTCCCACCTCATCAGAGTTAAACTTCAGCTCAGGGAAAAAAAAACACCACCATAGGGAAGGACTGGCATTCCAGCCAGCTGACATGCTTCAGACAGTCAGCGTATGTTATTTATGAAGTCAGGGCTGCGGAGAGGGAGGAACCTTCCACGAGTTGTTGACTGAGACCGGCTGAGCCACCAAAACACAAGTTGTGAAGTAAGAAGGAGGGACGAACGGGTGAACGCGAGCTCCACCATCTAGGATTACAGAGCGAGAGTACCTGCTCGCTGAAAATAGTGGATTTGTGTTTTGCCCTCCCTGCCGCGGGCCCCGGGACAGGCAGAGGACGGGGCACACGGGACGCGGGGCAAGATTATGGGACAGGGAGCAAGTACTCAGACTTTAAACCCAAACCTTGCCTATATTACAGGTGAGTTAGTTTTAATTTCAGAAAGTTTTTATGTTTCTAAGCCATGGCAGACAGGTTTTACTTTTTATTCAGGAGGTGATTGGAAGTTGTTGCACTGATGCCAACTGTACTTGTCTGAATGATAGCAGGTGTACAATTTTCATTCTCATAAAAGAAGGAGTTTAAAACAGGCATGGACAGGTGAATGTGTGCTGATGGAATGTGGCGATTGTGCAATCAGACATTCTCGTATTTCTGTCAAGCACACTTCCTTTCGGACTAGATCCTGCGGCTTTATTTGAGAACGTGGTCATCCTTTGTCGGATACATTATGTTACCGTATTGCTCGCTTTAATGGTGTACAATTATTTGTTTGGTGTAGCTATAAAGTAAAGGAGAAAACCTGTTTGTGCTGTCTGTTGATTGAAGCTGGCTCGAGTGCTTTGTTGTTGACATTGTTTTCCAGAAGTGTAAGTTGCAGTTTTGTGGGCAACATGCAGCCTTGCCCTTCCTTTTACTTTGTGCTATAAGAGAATATAAACAAATGGAAGCTGCGGGACTCATTCTTTAAGCTATTTATGTCTAAATTGGTTGATCCTGATGCATTGGTTTTAGAATGGATTTTGTTGAATTGGTTTTGTACAGATGTGTACTGATTAGTAGGCCCATACGGAATCTGCGCGTGCAGAATTCCGCAGATTTTCGGCAGAATTCTGCAGATTTTTAGCCCATCAATTATTCTGTTTATGTACTTGAGTAAATGTGTGTTAATCTAAATTTATTCAGTTTTTTAATTAATTACAATATTATTATTGACTAATATGAAAATGTTCATCTGATTTATGTACAATGCAGTTTGTAAAGTAGTATTTTCTGTCTTTTAGTAGATATATGAGAAACTTGCTTTGTTTACCAAATAAAGTGAATCTTTGGATTTGCAATTTAAACATTAAATAAAAGGTATTACTTTTTATTTCACATATTAAGGTTTTAGTTATGATGCTCCCAAAATAATTTAGCAGAAATCCACAGATTTTTACCAAAATTCTCAGCAGAAATAGCAAAAAACGTCCGCAGATTCCGTCTGGCCCTGCTGATTAGGCATGAAACGATAACTGTTTTCAAGGTATTCCGCGATTTGGAAAAGTCAAGGTTTTAATACCACCATTTTCTGCTTTACCATTCATATATATATATATATATATATATATATATATATATATATATATATATATATATATATATATATATATATATATATACACACTTTATTTTCAGCAGAAAATATATCCAAAGATGCCATTTTAAATTGTAAGGAAATCTGTGTTTTTGAAACTAATGAAGACATTAATAATACAATAACACTAATACTTAAACTGTAAGGTATTTTAGAATGACCAAAACAACATTTCAGATGGTTTACAACATGCTCAGCCTGCTGGTTTTTCCAATCGTGCACATTTTCATCATCACATGATCTTTTATAACAAAATCACATGAATCACATCCTTTTTTAATGTGGATATTGGAATTTGTTCGGTAAAAGTGTTTCCATCGTAGTTTATGCGCATCTTTTGTTATCGAATAAAAAAGTTTATTCTACTTAGCTGATATGTTTACTGCTCCAACATATTTTAAATGTCTTTTAAAAATAAAATGTATTGTGTTCAAAGGGGAAAAATGTTTTTGGTGTTTACCCAGACATTTAAAAAGATCATAGTTTAGAACAGTAATGACAACACCTGCGTATTTTCGATAGGTGGTTTAAATAGAACAGTACTGTTTTCTGCTGCTGTATAGTGTACAGTATATGTAGCGTATGGCATGCATATTTGGAATGTTTTATATCTCTAGTGCTTTTAAAATGTATGATAGACAATGTACAGCTTAGCGTAGATGAAGAAAAAGTGAATAAAAAGCCATAATATTTCAGATTGTGGAAAATTCCAGCAATCAGACAGGTAGCTGTCGTAATTCTGGTACAGTTTTATTTAAATTAAAATGGATTCAATTCAGTTTCATGCATATGTTACTGTAAATGATGCTCCACTGAAGAGCAGCTCCAACCAAGCCAACCAGAGGCAACAGTGGCAAGCAACTAAAATTCCACCTGTACACAGACGAAGTGTTGAACACACCTTGGGAGAAAAAATTTTTGGAAATGTTTTTAAAGGGATTGAAAAAAACAGGAGATCAAAATGACCAAGTTGATAAGATGACACCAAAACAGTTAAGCATGTGTATTGAGTTTGGGTAAAAAATTAACATTCTACTTTTTAAAATTTTTATTTTTTTATGTCTAATTGAATAATTGTGCTTGTGTTGAGCAGAAGAGACTTCATTTTAAAATCTTACATTTTTTATTATTTTAATTGTTTTATTTTTAAAATTTTTGTATTATTATATATGCTAACAGTTTTTTTTGTTCCACTGTGCTTTGAAAGGGTTAATTCACCTACAATTAAGATATACTGATTATTTACTCACCATCAAACCTTTTTCTTGAAAACAATAAAATATATCTTGAAGAAAGCTGAAAACTTGTTACAACTGACTTGCCATAGTATTTGTTTCTCCCATGAAGATCAATGATTACAGGTTTTCAGCTTTCTTCAACATATCTTCTTTTTTGTTCAACACAAGAAAGAAAATCAAAAGTTAGAAACTATTTTTCATTTTATTTTTTGGCTTAACTATCCCTTTAAACAAAAGCACTTACACATTTCTGTAAATGGAGTTTCAGGCACCTTCTGTTTACTCGTTGTGTTGTTTTAAGGTGTTGGCACGAATCTTCTGTTTGTTCCGTCAAACGACATCATGTACAAAACTAATCTTTGATCAGTCTTTGGGCTTGTTGAGTTCTCCCATTGACCTTCTATTTACACACACTGCACAGTGTCCTTGACATCCTCCGGCATTAGCATAGCTGTATATACACTCAGTGAGTTCAGGGTTGTCGACTCTGATCTGATTCTCACGTTTGTCACTGATATGAGAGGAATTTGCTGCCTTCCTGAAACAAAGAGCTCATTGAAGCTGAGGCGGCGCTTTATAGAAATGTTGATTGAAGTGTGTATGTGTGTGCTTTTGTGTGTCAGGGTAAAAAATCAGTGCTTGGGGTTGTTGAGTGTATATTTGACCTGTTGTCTGATTATGTGCACTTTGATTACTTTAGTATTCTGTTTAATCAAGGTTGAGCTGCAATGATAACAAGTCACTGTGGGCTTTTTATTCAAAACAACATGAAGCCAGTGATTTTCCAGTGCACTGAAGAAAAAAAAAATACACCTAAGAGCAATTTCACTCTGACAATGCAAGCACGTTTCTAAAATGATCTTCCTAAAAAGAAAGAGCCTATCAAGCCTAGTGAGAATGTAGGGACTGCGTTGAATATTTGCAGTTATTTTAGCCAAAATAGTAAATTAATGCTATGTGTAGAATGTTGTGAGTTGCCGTGTTCAAAAGCAAAAAACTAAAATCGACCAAGTATGATGTATATATATATATGTATGTATGTATGTATGTATGTATGTATGTATGTATGTATGTATGTATGTATGTATGTATGTATGCATGTATGCATGCATGTATGTATGTATGTATGTATGTATGTATACATATATATATGAGCAATTCCATGAAAATGTCAACCTTGCCATGAAAAGAAAAATGTTTTCACCAAAATAGCGAAACCGTTTCTACATTTTTTGCGCAGGCAAGTGTTTTACAGTACTTTAAAAATACTTAAAAATGTCTCTGTCAATGTTTTCAAACTATTATATTTGATTTTCCAAAGTCACACAAATGGCAATTTCACATCCGTCACATCCATAATGAAAAAGTGTCACATCCATAACAAAGCTTTTCCCTCAAAAATGCAAAAATGTCAAAATAAAATAAAATCAATCAGTTTTGTTCTATAAAGAGCCAACTCTTATCCTTTTGTTGAGCATTATTTATCTTGGGTTGTGCAGTTTAATTCACAGAATTTCTACGAAATATGTTGTATACTGTAAACTCACAACTTTTTTTGTCACATCCATAACGCTTGTTTATTTTCCTCATTTAAAGTATAAAAATGTTCACAGATTGAATTTTTTTGATCCCATAACTCTGTGGTTAGTTGTTTTGGAAAATATAAACAGATGATTCAATATAATGTTAACGTATACTCTCTCTGCGAATTTATGTTTTGAATTTTTACTGCAAATGTCACATCCATAACGCTGGAATCAGCCATATATATTATATATGTGTGTGTGTATTTATATTAAATATTTATCTACTTGTAAGAGATTTTTGAATGAGAGGTGCATTACTTGATTTTAAAATAATAGAAGGAAACACACACTATCTACTATCTATGATTAGTTATAGGGCCAGGCGGAATCTGCGGAAGTTTTTTGATATTTCTGCAGAGACTTTTGGTAAAAATCTGTGGATTTCTGCTAAATTATTTTGGGAGTATCATAACTAAAGCCTTAATATGTTAAATCAAATATAATATATTTTTAACTTTTATTTAACGTTTAAAATGCAAATCAAATTAGATTCACTTTATTTGGTAAACAAAGCTTTCTCAAAGTCTCTCAAATAATATATCTACTAATATTACTATACGAACTGCATTGTACATAAATCAGATGAACATTTTTACATTAGTCAATAATATTACTGTAATTAATAAAAATATACTTAATAAATATAGAATTACACAAAATTACTCAAGTAAATAAACAGAATTAATGATGGGCAAAAAGTCTGCGGAAATCTGCGGAATTCTGCGCACGCAGATTCCGTGTGGGCCTATTTGAACATCATAGTTAAACAACTGAAATTAATACACACATTGATCAGATGGAAAATAGTTGGACTTGATAAATATTTTAATCCTCAAGTTTACATTAGAATTGTGTCCTCAATCAGGTGGATTCTGAATGATCCAACTAATTTTTTGTTTCCACATTATGAATTGCTTCCCTCTGGTAAAAGTCCCTAAGTGTAGGTTGAACCGAAATGAGAAATACTTTGTACCAGTTTTTAGTGGATTTATAAAACGAGTTTATCTTAATTAGCATTATAATTATTGTAATTACTGTATTTTGTATTGTGTTTATTGGTTGTTTTTATGTCTGCAAATTGGTTGTTTTTATGTTTTCAAATGTCTGCAGCAATATGGTGATGCTCATGACAAATTTCCTATCAGGGACAATAAAGTTGAACGAAAGAACAAACTAACGAACTTAACAATGTTAAATTTTTTATATTAAAATTAGAAAATGAGGCATATCTCTTCTAAAAAAAAAAAAAGTGCATTTCTTACATCTTTTGTAAACAAATATTTTAATGTAAATAATAATATTATTATAATGTAAAAAATGTTGTCTCTGGTGTAGATTCCAGTCATCGTCATTGTTGCGACGTGTAGTACAATTTTTTTAAAAGGTACATGAGTATGCGCATGAAGACCATATCCATGCATTCGACGCAGAATATAAAGTAGCCCTAACAGAGAAGGGTCGGTAGGAAAGTAATTGTCCTGGAAAATTTTGATCGATTATAGGTTCTGAATGTCTTATTACTTATTCGATTAATTGCCCAGCCCTGAACTGAGGTGGGCTTTTCATCGTAATATAATGAAGTGTGCTAGTATTTGTTCATACCTTTCAAAAGTAGTTGTTTTGAAGTAATTAAGGGACTACTTTTTAACACTATCCTTGTTATGACCTAAAGCTGAATTATACAAGTGGACTCGACAATTCTTAAACATTCGTGCCAATGTGCTCGCTCCTCTTCCGTGGCTCGCGGCGCCACCCACACATGGCAATGCTACCAAGCCGACCAATCACAGAGCTTGTTTTAAATGTCATTGTGACATGTTACATTAATTGAATAGTGTGCATTAGGGTATATCCGTCTGTAAAATCTAGATGGCTGATGGCAATAATTTTTTGTAACACTGTATAACAATAATTGATATTTTAACATTACTGTGAGGGTTGGGGTGGGATAGATGTTAATAAAATACAGTTTAACGGGTAATTTAATAAATAATATGACTAATACTCTGTATAATTACTTTTTACATTACTCTGATTGTTGGGTTTTGGGTTAGGGGATAGATGATAATAAATTACAATTGATATATAATTTAATAAATAATTCTCATTAACTTCCAGCTACAGCTGTATCCCTTCAACTGTATGCGACTGTGCAAAGGCTGCATAGCCCTAAACCAAACCTAATTCTAGCCTATTCCGAATCCTAACAAAATATGTTGGCAATTAGTACTACTCAATACTTGTAGTATGGTTAGTTACTTGCTAAAACAGACACTGAAAAAGGAAAGCTGTAACTGAAATTAAAATACTTCTATACAAGGGCTAAATTGATGAAAAGTGACAGTATTTCAAAAATATTTCTATTTAGACTCGTAAAAGATTTACAATTTGTTCAAAAACAATTAAAAGCAACTGGTGCAATCCTTGATGAAATATTGAAATATTTTTTGAATACCAAATCAGACACCTTTTATTTTAACTTATTATTCGTTTAGGGCGAGGCAGTGGCGCAGTAAGTAGTGCTGTCGCCTCACAGCAAGAAAGTCGCTGGTTCGAGCCTCGGCTCAGTTGGCGTTTCTGTGTGGAGTTTGGATGTTCTCCCTGCGTTTGCGTGGGTTTCCTCCGGGTGCTCCGGTTTCTCCCACAGTCCAAAGACATGCGGTACAGGTGAATTGGGTAGGCTAAATTGTCCATAGTGTGTGTGTGTGAATGTTTCCCAGAGATGGGTTGCGGCTGGAAGGGCATCCGCTGCGTAAAAACCTGCTGGATAAGTTGGCGGTTCATTCCGCTGTGGTGACCCTGGATTAATAAAGGGACTAAGCTGACAAGACAATTAATTAATGAATTATTAATCTATTTGACATATTTGCGCAGTTATTATGCATATGTTATTGTGCTGTTTTTTTTTTCATGTGTAAAGTGTTTTCATTGGCAAATCCTATTTAAGCAAAGTGAACTAGATCTGTGTACTGTCAAACACTTGCCAAATCAGTTAAGAGCATCTAGGCCAATGAAGCTGCCAAAACCCATAAACATTGCAGAGCGCCCCGTGTGTCATACACAACTTGCCTTGTCTTGTTTCTCCAGACCTGTTTAACGGTCTCTCTCTTTTTCTCTCTCCCATAATTTGTTATGTTTGCTATCACAATTTGCCCAGTGAATAAAAACAGCCTTTTCCCCTATATGCTTCAATATTTTAACATTTCTTTAAGCAATGATGATTTTGCAGTGCAAGTTCTTATTAACCTTGAACAATAGCACTAAATTTGATTGCTCTCCGAAGAGAAATTAATTCAATTAAATGCATTTTTTGAAAGTTATACATTAACTAAATTTATTTTATTATATTTGTATTTTAATTCTTATTTTGTGTTAATTTACAGGAGGTGTTAGGGTTACTTAAGTTTTGCATTTTTTTTATATATTTTTTTAAAGTTTTTTTTTTTTTAACTAAAGAAATATGTTGTCAAATTTTAAAAACACCATATCACAATTTACTAAAGTATAGGAACAATTAATAATGTCTCCAAATAAATGCATATGCATAAACTATTTTATTTATTTTTATCTATTTTTATAACAATTAATAATTTCCCAATTAATATAACTGAATAAAATTTTTTTTAATTTATTTATTTATTGTTATTTTGCTTAATATGATTCTGGCCTTAATATTAGGAATTCTACCAAAGCATATGTCCTTGTGTCCCATACTTTTTGTCGCATGTCTGTTTATGTTTATGTTTAGCTTTTCTTGATTCCTTTATTTGATCCCTCATTGTTTCCTTTGCTCTAGTTTTCCTGCCTCTAGTTAGTCTCCTTATCTGCTAATTAGTACACACCTGTTCTGTTTCTCCTGGATTATGTTCCTCCATATACATACAGTTGACCCAATGTCTTATTTTGTTCCTTGTCCAGTGTGCTTTATTTACTTATGCAGTCTCTATTCTTACTAGTCGCCTACTTTTTTTGTTATTAAGACTTTTGATCTTACTTATTTTTTGCACACTACTAGATGATCGTAGTGGTAGATCGTAGCTGATAGTATAGACTAGGGACTATTATTTTGCCTCACAAAACTATATTTATGTCAATTAGACATAGGCCGGTATAAGATTCTGATGGTATGATAACCTTGGATAAAAATATTTTCAATAGTTTCATGGTATCACGGTATAATGATTATTGATTTAATATATATATAATATATATATATTATATATATAATATATATATATATATATATTAGGGGTGTAACGATACACCAAAGGCACGGTTCGGTTCGGTTCACGGTTTTGGAGCCACGGTTCGGTTCGGTACGGTTCGGTTTCTGTTTGCTGTGGGGTTAAAGTTGATGTCATGTTAACAGCAATGCTAAGGGACAATTCACTTAATAACAAGAACATCTTAACTTTTTCTTTATTAACTTTGTCATCGCATTTTTAGTACAGTCAGGATACCCGAGTAAACAACTAGAAATAAATAAATACCTCCAATATAGACTAGTCAGAAAAAAAACTATTCTCTTTAGTGCAGCCATCTTAACTAAGTAAACTAAAATTAAATAAATAACTGCAGTGTAGACTTGTGAAAGATCTTCTTCAAAAACACCATGATATCCACATTCTCCGATGAGAGGCTTGATCTCTGTGCTGACACAGACGCTCATTTTTGATTATATGGTTTCATTTAGAGAGAGGTTTCCGTTTAAATTAATGAAAAATATACATATAATGTGTTTGTAAAGTGTTTTTTCATGACATATTCACCAGTAAAATGCATTGCGGTTGTGTCTGAAACTAATGTTAGGGTTGTAACCGGCTGTATGTTTGCCTCCCGATCTCTCTCTCTCTCTCTCCCGCTCCCTCTATGCCGGTCATTTATGTAGGTCCGCCTTCATGACAGCTGCTGCCTGTCATTTCTGTAGGTCCGCCTTTTTGACAGCTGATTGGTCAGGAGACCGATCTATCATCATTTGGCGACGCAGCGCGGGAATGTAAAAAGCAATTCAGGAAGAGCGGGAGAGAGAGCACTTTTTCCTTTGATCTCGTTTTTCGTGTATTTTTCTGACATGATTATGATTTTCGTTGTTTTTGCTTAACTTTCGTTTGGGTAAAATTATTTTGCATTACTTTTGCCCACTTTAAGATATTTTGTGAGGTTTGTACATTTTTATTTCAATTGATTTGTATATTATCCGCTCCTTCCCGACAATATAGCTGCATCTCCTCAAGTTCAGTCTTAGTGTAAGGTGGATAGGGAAAATGTCATATGATTTCCATTTTGCAAACACGTAGAAAATGTATTGTTAAAGACATCAGGTAAGAGGTGAAGGTCATCTTTGTTTATTTTATTCAGTATAGGGAAGAATGCGGCGCTCGGCGCTGAAGACCATTTTATTCTTTTCATCAGTTTTAGCGAGGTAAGAGGGGTTATTCATGAGTTAGAATTGTTTATTATTGTCTTCACTATCAACCCCTTGCTCGAGTTTAACTAATTTTTGTTTGATACTTTTGTTTGACTTTCTTACTTTATTACATTATTTTTATTAGTGTAAATATTTATCTTTTTTGTATATTTGGCCGTTATTCTGGTTTTACTTTTGTACATTAAATCACTTTTGTTGGCAGTTCTGTTGCTTACACCCTCACATTGTGAAATTACCACACTTTTTAAATGTTTTTCCTTATAAGTAAGTTTCGTGAAACAGTTGAGACAGACAGGCGTGCGCTTTGTCTACGACACGAATTCTATTCCTGTACTCAACTGGAAAACCAAAATGTTTCCACACAGATGACTTAAATGTGTCTGGGGGATCTGCAATCTCAGTGCTATGTGGAGCAGCCATCCTGCGTCCAGTAGTAACGAGTGTGATGCTTACTCAAGTCACATGACATGACATGCACTAAAATACTAACTTTAGAATATAATATTTAGAACAAATCCTCATCATTACTAAAACAATTTAATCAAATATGATATTAAAGATGTGTTTAAATTGGTTCAATTAGTTAGAGACAAGTGACGTCAACCTCAACAATGGGCAGCAGGGGGCGTGAGAGTACCGCGGTACGCCACGAGAGTTTCGCGATACGTATCGTGGTTGGTGTATCGCGATATTTCGGTTCGGTTTTAAAATCGTTACACCCCTAATATATATATATATATATATATATTAAACGTCTGAGTAAAAAGCAAAAAAAAAAAGTAAAACTCACACACATATATATATATATATATATATATATATATATATATATATATATATATATATATATATATATATATTTTTTTTTTTTTTTTAAAGATATTTCATATTTTGGAGCAGTAAACATATTAGGCTAAATAATGCAAATGAATCATTGACTTCTGCTCTCATTTGTTTTAAAAAAATTATTTACAATTTAAAATTTCATCTTTGGATATATTTTCTGCTGGAGATATCGTTGTCCTGAAAAAACTTTTTTAAAATGTAAAAAAAACATTTACACATACCTTAGGAACAGTATTACAGAAAATGTTGGCAGTTTTAAAACCTCGTACCATGCCTAATATATACCATGTTAATGCTAACTTTTATCTGAATTTAAACTGTGAATGTTGAATGCTGTGTTTATGAAATCGATACAAATTAGACATTACGTTTTGCTTGCATGTTTTGCTTACAGCAGTAAAATGAAAAATAAATAAATAAATAATCAGTCACATACTCATTAAAAAAATGTGATTTTGAAAATTCTAAAATATAGAATAGCCTATTTGCTAGTCAAAAATAAGTCTAGTTGACCATGGGACTTCAAAATCAAGAGAAATTTGTTGAACTAAATGGGAGTTTTAATAATTCATTTAAAGTCAGTTTGCTAAATGCCTACATACATTTTTTTTTGTGTGTAATTAGTGTTTGTATTTTTCTTTTTGTACTTTTAATAAGGGTAATCGGGAAAATAAATCTTGTTTTTCGTTTTTAATCTTTTGAATTCTTCTGCATTTAAAAGGAATTATTGCAAGACTCTTTAGTTGTGCTTTCGTACAATCAGTATTTAAATGTATTGCAAGTTAAAATGTTGCCAGTGTTATTAGTTGAAAGTGGCAAAGAGGTCTTATTGTATGAAAAGAGTATTAAAAGTGGCTTTAAAAGTATTGAATTAAACTCTCTGATTCTTGTATATACCCTGTTAAAATTCCTTTGGGATGTTTTGAAATATCATCAAACTGTATTGGTGGCTTGATTAGGTCTAGTTCTGGTATTACGTTTAACTGGGACTTATCTTTGCACAGTACATGATGGCATGTGTACAATGAGCTCATACAGTACATTGCTTGTTTGAGTAAGAGTTTCAGTGTCCCTTTAACTGTGCTTATTCTCCACCCACTGTTGTAACTAGCAAGTGACTCATTAGCTTTTGAAATGGTTGTAATTATGTTAATACATGGCAACATATTACACTGTCATTACATAATTGTTTAGGGAATTATAGTTACTGTGGTAAGCAAATACAAGTCTTATCACAGGAAAGTAGTTTTACTTTATTTTCAACTGAGAACGTGTAGCAGTGCAATGAGTGTCATGTTACTCAGGGTTTCTGTGTGAGTCATAAGCCAGGCCTGTGTGCGATTACTACTTTCACGTGTAACATCCCATTGCAATGAACACAGTGTAGTTGCTGACTGTCATCATTAAGACCATTTTGATTTGTTAAATTTAATGTAGTGTAAATTTTATGTAGTGTATTTTATGTAGTTATGTAGTGTAAATTTTGTTAATTTTAATGTAATGTAAAAAGTACAAAAGGTTTAACAGAACAAGACAATATTCACAGTATGTTTGATAATATTTTTTTCTTCTGGAGAAAGTCTTATTTGTTTTATTTCAGCTAGAAAAAAAAAGCAGTTTTAATTTTTATGAACCAATTTAAGGACAAAATTATCAGCCCCTTTAAGCAGTTTTTTTTTCTGACTGTCTTCAGAACAGTCGTTGTACAATAACTTGCCTAATTACTCTAACCTGCCTAGTTAACCTAATCTACCTAGTTAAGTCTTTAAATGTCACTTTAAGCTGTATATAAGTATTTTAATATCTATTAACATAATATTTACTCTCATTATGGCAAAGATAAAATAGATGAGTTATAAGAAATTAGTTAATAAAACTATTATGACTAGAAATATGTTGAAAAAATCTCTTTGTTAAACAGAAATTGAGGCCTTATAATCAATTACAAAAAGTTAAAAAATGATGCATCTTGATCTCAGTATTAGCACACTATTTTATAAATTAAATATGTGGTATTCTGATATAGCAAGAGGGAAAAATAAATTTAAACTTGGTTGTTAATTGCAACTGGCTTTTAATTTATTTAAAAACTGTTAGTCTTAAACAAATTGTATCTAAGAACAAATAACTTAAAAATATATAAAAATAAATAAAATCATAAGCGTAAGGCTGCATATATTTAGCAATATAAGCATACAGTGCCCTTGTTATAGCTTTAGCTTAGGGTTTAGACTGATTCTTCTCACTCAGGGATCTCTAAACTAATAGGCGGGCTAATGACATGTACAAAGAGAGAATGTCAATCAAAGTGTTTCTCAGACTGTTTTTATGAAGTTTATATAAATACTAATAATTTTAACATTAGAGGCTGGCTATATTCATACACTGTTGCCACACAATCTTTCATAAAAAGGATTTCAGCATAGGAAGTCCCTTTGAAGATTAACATACTGTTAATACTAACAACTGAAACCTTTATTTTAATACACAGGGTTATTTTAATGGTGTGTTGCATGCATCGAGCCTATATGTTTTGCTGTACGAAAACATTTATATAAAGCATTTGTAAGCTGAGAGAAATGCAGACAAGAGTGTTGAGTTTCTGCTGTGACTTGACACGAATCTTTAAAATGATAAAACCTGAAGCATACAAATTTGCAGCATTAACTGTGAAATAGCCACTGTAATCTCTGGATAAATTAACAAAGTTAAACTGTGATGGGACAGAATAGAATGCAGTGGCTCATAACCACCATAGTAACACACCAACAAACTGATCAAAGTTGCCGTAATGCACCTGCGCTGAGTGAGCGGCTAATGAGGCGCGGACATATGAGAGATAGTCATGCAGCCAGCAGGTATACATGGGAAATACACATTTCAGTCAGATACCAATCCAAACACTCATATCCCTTTCAAATACATACATACAGACAATTGATCGAAAATCCGATTTCGATATTGGCTTTTAACCATTATGAAAAACCAAATGATTTTAACTTCGATTGATAATAGTTTTGAAAAATCATGATTGCAATTATGACCAAAATAATTATGATTATGATTTTTCCCATAATCGAGCAGCCCTAACATATATAATATATATATAGTCCTTTTATTATTCTGCTGTCAACACAGTGGAGTGAACCGCCAACTTATCCAGCATATGTTTTACGCAGCGCATGCCCTTCCAGCTGCAACCCATCACTGGGAAACATCCATAGACACTCATTCACACACATATACTACGGATAATTTAGCTTACCCAATTTACCCTATACCACGTCTTTGGATTGTGGGGGAAACCGGAACACCCGAAGGAAACCCACACAAACACGGGGAGAACATGCAAACTCCACACAGAAATGCCAATATTGGGCATAGATGCATTTTTTATCTAGATTAATCTCACTGTAATCTTGGAATTAATCTAGATTAAAATGGCTCCTTTGAATTCTGCCGAAGGCATTCAGAATATGTGTGCTACCCAAATAATAAGTCTTTGAGAATGGGTTTCTCAAGTCAGGTGCCACTTTAGACCAGGGGCTCATCTATTGTGTCCAAAATGCATCACAAACTGTTTGAGAAACTATTCTAGTATAATAATTGGTTATGAAAATAAATTGTAAAAACTTGTAGGGCGAAGCAGTGGCGCAGTAGGTAGTGCTGTTGCCTCGCAGCAAGAAGGTCACTAGGTCGCTGGTTCGAACCTCGGCTGAGTTGGCGTTTCTGTGCAGAGTTTGCATGTTCTCCCTGCGTTCGCGTGGGTTTCCTTCGGGTGCTCCGGTTTCCCCCACAGTTCAAAGACATGCGGTACAGGTGAATTGGGTAGGCTAAATTGTTCGTATTGAATAAGTGTTTGTGTGAATGTGTGTGTGGATGTTTCCCAGAGATGGGTTGTAGCTGGAAGGGCATCCGCTGCGTAAAAACTTGCTGGATAAGTTGGCGGTTCCTTCCACTGTGGCGACCCAGGATCAAATAAGGGAATAAGCCGACAAGAAAATGAATGAATGAATGAAGATGTACTTGTATTTACTTACTGTTTATTCAGTTAAACATGAATTTTGAACTGTAGGCCTAGATAAGCACCAAACAGCGATTTTTGATCACCTTAATTTGGCTAAAGTCATAACTGAACTAAACAGAAATGGAATTAAGACATGTGGAGTATGCATTTATTAGTGTAATCATTGAAGTAAACAGCAATCAAACTATTGCCGTCATGTAGGACTTTTTTTTTTTTTTTTTTTTTTACATATTTTCCGATAAGATCCACACATGCGGCTGTCAGTAAAGGACTGCACACACACACAGACACACACATTGCGATATGCAGAAGTTTTTTTTATTTTTTATTTTATTTGGCATGCGTTATTACTTTCCATAACACTCTCACCAGTCCTTACTCCTTATTTGCGTCTAATACCCCAGTTTGTCATGGGACATGAATGAAAAGTTTGTGAGTTAAAGTGAAACTGCCGAACTGCAGTAAAAGTATGGCATCCTGCTGATTTAATTCAGAAGGGCACTTTTTTGTCAGATGGCTCACCGGTCAGGTAAACATCCGCGCTAAAATATCAAGGTGAAAGTCAGCATAGCTTGCCCAGAACAGACCAAGCTCCCAACCCAGTTGTTTATTGCTCTGTCATAACTATGGCTAAGGAGAATCGCTGAGATACTATGTCTGAAAAGATGCCGCCTGTCAGTGACAAGTTTTCATTTGTAGTTCCTCATCAAGTGTTCCGCATGTTCTGCTGTTTCTTGCTGCTCTGTTAAGCAGTCATGCATAATTAAAAAATCTAATAATCTGTGATGCAGTTATGTGCAATAAAATGTGAAAATGAGACCCCTATTGGTCTGGAACCAACTTTTTTCATTCTTCTCCTCCTCAGATGATGAAGTCGATCATAGTATGCCAGAGAGTGATGGAGCAAATCCAGGAGCTGGAAACCCTTCCGCAAAGAGCAAGGGCAAGTTCCCCAGCCTGGGCAAGATCTTCAAACCCTGGAAGTGGAGGAAGAAGAAAACCAGTGACAAATTTAAGGAAACATCAGAAGGTGCTTGCTTGTTAAGGTTTTTTTTTTTTTTTTTTTTGGACTAATAATCCACTTTGATCAATGTAATCTCTAATGTAATGTCAGCATTACATAATAAATAATTTTCATATTATATTTGATTGCTTCATATTTAATTTGCAAAGCCAGTGGTTTGAGAGATGAATTGTCTCTGCTCTCTTTTTAAATGATTAGTCTTGGAAAGAAAGATGTCGGTGAGGAAGCCCAGGGAGGAGCTGATAGAGAGAGGGTTACTGAAGGACATCCCAGAGAATGGTATGTCCACCTGCATGGCAGAGTGCATGTTACGCTGAAGGGAGTAAATTGCATATAAATTAAGAATTTTCAAAAATGTATACATAAATAGTTTTTTTTTTTTTTTTGATTGTCTATAGTCAGTGGAATAAAGTACAAATACTTATTACTGCACCACAGCGTACTACTGTTTCTGAGAACTTTACAAAGTTAGTTGAGTACATTTTTAGTACTGTATATAGAGCAGGCATGGAACAGTATAAGATTCTGACGGTATGATAACCTTTAATAAAAATTTTCACAGTATCATGGTATTGTGCTCACTGCTGTAAAATATATATATTTTTAAAAATCTGATTAAAAACAATAACTTTATTCCTCTGAAAATAATACATTTTTAAAATATTTATAGTATTTTGGAGCAGTAAACATGTCAGGCCAAATACTTCAAATTATTTATTGACTGCTCTCTTTTTTTTTTTTTTTTGTTTCAACAACACAGATTTCTTTACAATTTAAAATGGCATATTTGGATATATTTTCTGCTGAAGATACTGTTGTCCTAAAAAAATTAATTAATTAAAATGTAAAAAAAAAATAATATATATATATCTATTTTTTTTTTTACACATACTTTAGGAACAGTAGTCAGAATATCTTGGCGGTTTTAAAACCTTGACTTTTCCAAACAGCGGTATAGTTTGAAAAATGGTTATCGTCCGATTCCTAATTTAGAGTTGGATATCGTTTAGGGTTATTTGGAAAACCATACATTATATTTGAATTGAATTGTTTTAATATGTTTCTTTTCATCATTTGTTTGTTAGCCTGAATGAAAGATTTGCATTATGTGCACGTCGGACAGTTCATCAAGGATCTACGCTAAAATAAAAATTGCTAAATTTTGCTATCTATAATCCCTAATAATAACTTTTATAGTCTAGTAGTCCCATAACATTCTGACAGTCGATGACACTCGAATACCCTTTCAAAAAAATACTGACTGGGAATGAGCTTTTTACAGTGTTTGGTATAACACTAATGCTGTTTTCTTGTGCTTACATAGATGAATTTGGCCAGGGTGTAAATGCACAGTACTGTTATGAACTTATTGCCTCATTATATCGTCATGATAGCATGATACTGTTGCCTTCAGTGATGTCCTGAAAATAAATGCCAAAAAAAAACAACTGGAATAACTACAGCAGTAGCCATCTCATATGAAGCAAGAGCTCGCGATGACATATAATGACGTGTGCAGTTGTTGGAGTGGTGTCTCATTTCTTAGGGGTGCAAATTGAAGCCCTTTCCCTTCATACTCTGTTTCAAGGGCCAAGGGGAAGGGGTAGGAGTACAAAAATAAAATTGGGATGGGGTCTTAATCACCGACTTGAATACACAGATGCTTTTTAAATGCAGGAAACATGGCCAGAGTGGAAGTATTAAATGTGTCCAAGAATTGTTACATGCAAAGATGCCTACAGTATGATGATGCGAAATACTTTTTTGCACGCAATGATACATTTACTTAAGCATAATTTGTTTCCGCTCGTTCCACCACTGTCAAAAATATCCAGTCATTACAAAATGTGAGCAATGTATCTCACAAGTCTTCATTACTTCATTGTTCAGTTGTTTCAGTAAATGTACCTCTTGTGGTATCCATTTCTGTGTTCTATTGTCTTGAGTCTCATACTCCATTACCCATATCTGTTTCAGAGAGCAATGATGTTAATCACAAAGCTCCTCCAGTAAAGAATGGCCACACTGGTCCAGTGCCTGGTGACCGCAAATCTGATTCAGGGTCTGAAGTCAAGGCTCCGTCTTCACGGCCACAGGGAGAAGATCAGAGGAATAGCTGTGCACCTGAAGCGGAACGCCGCAGCCGAGTGCCCTCTGATGTTAGTCGCAACCGACAACCCCTAGATGTTGATGCTCAAACGCGGATTCCAACTGAACCAGACCGACGTAGCCGCCTGGAGTCAGATTATGAGAAACGAACAGGATCATTACCATTAGATAGACCAGGACAGGAGGATGGACGATACCGGCGAGAGGAAAGAGAAGAGAAAGCGAATCGGGAAAAGGAACGACGGGACAGAAAGGATGACAGAGATGTAAGGGGAGAACGCAGAGATGACCGAGACAAACATGACAAGAGGCCAGATAAAGAAAACTGGCAAGGAAGAGATGATCGTGAGAAGGAAAGGAGGAATGACAGAGAAAAGCGGGAGGAGAAAGACTGGAGAGACAACAGGGACAGGAAACAGCCACGAGACAGAAAAGAAGAACACGAAAGGCGGGATGAACCAGAGAGAGTAGATGATCGAGAGCGAAAAGAACAAATCGAAAGGAGGGAAGAGAGAGATAAAAGAGAGGAACGCGATAGACGCGAGGAAAAAGGAAGAAGGGATGTCAGGAGACCAGAACCTGCAAAACAAGTATCTGATGGGAAATTAACACGGCCGCAGTCAGAAATGGACATGAGGCCTGTTCTTTCAAAGAGCATATCTGATAATGGACTGAAGGTCCGGCCGGTGTCAGAGGCCCTCCAGAGCAGCACACTGCTACGATACACATCTGGAGAGGAAGAAACAAGAACACGAAAAGGTAAAACATCCATTCACTTCATAAAACACTTTGAGGATTACTATGGACTACATTAATATTAGTTTAGACCCAGGAAACTTACAAAGTAGGGCTGGGCAGAAACCAAAAAATCTGGATGCACTTGGCTGAAAACCAAATAAAAACCGTTTTGTTGTAATTATTTATTATTTTAATAAATAATATAAATTAATTTTGAAAGTCTTTTAAGTCAGTTCCTTAAATTGAGGTCAAGTCAATAAAAAGTAAAGTAAAAAGTAAAGTTTTAGAGTCAAGAGTCTAGAGGTGTCATTTAACCAGCATTGTCATGTGCAGTGGCACTATTACAAGCAGTAGCAAAAGGTTTTTAGCTGACTTTTCTTTTCTGGTGAGCATGCGTAGTACAATCAAATACTATCATGCCCACAAAGCTCATGTTTTTTTTTCATTTTTTACTTTTAGCTGAAAACCCAAAATACCATTTTCAGCCAATAATTTTCAATGACTGAACATTTAGTACATCCCCTATTATGGCCCGTTTCCACTGATTGGTATGGTATGGTGCGGCTTTATCAGGCTTGCGTTTCCACTACCAAAGGGGTACCAATAGCCGCATTTCCACTGTCGGGCCATTGCGAGCCAGGGCTTTTATCGCGCCAGGCCAATCGCCCAGGAGGTTAAGCAGTCAGGCTGAAATCATGTCGCGTTTCCACTGTCGGGCTAGTAGCTCGCAGTGCGTCACGCAATCCCCGCCCCCACAACGTCCCCCGAATCAAACGTCACACAACCCACACACTTCAGCGGGAATCAGGCAGATAAAGCACACCATCACATCATCATGAAACAATTCAAATAAAGACAACCGAAACAAACAAATGACACGTTAATGTACAGCAGTACATTGTATGTCTATACACACATACCTGTTTGTTCTCATTCATCATATTCATTTACTTAACAACTGACTGTTGGCATCCAAATCGAGTGGTCTTGACACTAACGAAGACAGAAAAAAAGGTCGCCTAGTTTCTGCTTTGACTCACCCCAAAAATGCTTCATGATGAACTTCATTTATTTAACAAAACATTTCGTTAAAAAGAAAGAAAAGCAATAGACTTTTTAAAAAATAACTATTGTCTTGTATCAAAAATAAACACGGTAATCTGTCGTGGCTAAACATCTCCCGGATCACCAGTTAACTGCACTTAAATGGAGAGTTCATCTCCCATTAAAGCAAATTGTAAAAAAAGGTAATTAAACCATTTTAACAAAAATGAAAGCAAATAAAACCGTAAGCAAATGAAAGCAGGTGAAACATACTGTGTGTGATAATAAAAGGATGATCACATGCACACGGTTAACTTTAGGCAATTTAATAATCTGTTCAAAGTGAAAGCAACCGGTGCTGCTTATAAAAAGACACATTTTGAGCTCTTAAAAGCTTCAGGACTGTGGAGGCATGTTCATCACTTTTTGTCTAGTTTATTTGAAAGAGAACTGATGGCAGTTGCGTTTTCAGAACCTGTTCCAGACACGGTTGCTTCACGATTCGGGAGCGCGCGCACGCATTTTAAGAAGTCGCGCGCATCACATCAGCTGTTAGCGCGAGTGATCATCATCTTCTTATTCGGTATTCATTTGCTTTCTTCTGCTCACGTGATAAATTTTTTACTTCTCGATTCTAAGACCACTTTTGCACGCATATTGGGTCATCCTTATATCGTCGACCCTGCTTTTAGGAAAATTACAATTTAAAAATTTATTTTTAACCAGCCAAAGTGGCTAGTGGAGGTGTCTGTCTAACCCATGTTAATGTAAAGCCCTGCTTATAAATGAAAACTTTATTATTTTATGCAACAGCCTTACATTTAAAAGGGAAACATAAGGGCGATCATAAGCAAAAAGACCCCTGCCTGTAAGGCTAAATGTTTCCCTTATTTATTTATTTTTTTGGTCCATGTACTCGTGTGCGATCGAAAAACTGTCCGCACTCTGCCTCTCCTTTCACTCCACCCCAAAGCCCCAGCTGGCCCTCTTTGGCCCAAGGTATTCGGCGGGCCGAAAAAGGCCAGCCTCTGGCCCCAAGAAAGCCCCGCTTTGGCCTGATTAGGCCCCAGAACTGACAGTGGAAACGCGACTGGCCTTGGCTCGCCCTGGCTCATTTGATTTAGGCGCGATAGTTGAAACGCGGCTAATGGTGCTTGAGGAAATGACAAACTAAAGCTGTAGGGGTCGTTCACATACCGTATGAGATGCACTTCTCACAAAACAGATGCTTTATACACATAAATACTTTAAATGTTCACTACTAACCTTTCTATGAACATGATTTGATTATAACTGCAGACCAATGATGCGAAATAGCCTACGGTAACATCTGGAGTTATATAAAATAAATAAATAAATGCACCATATATGAACATATACAGACCCGTACAGTCTCAGATATGTTACCAATTACAGACAAACTACACACAGCATACATTTAGTCCTTATTTGGGTGCGAAAACAACACACAATATATAGTCCACAGTTAGTGCAAACCTCTCATCTGTATCTTTAATCTTCACCAGCACATGTAACCTCTTGTTAGAAAGTATTTTCTGTCATTCCGAGTTCATAATAGTTCAAAAGGATGATTATAATAGTTAAACATGGCAGTTTGTTCATGTTTTAGGTTGCTGAAAGAATCATTTGCTCCTTTGTTTTTTTTTCCAGCTTCTTCTTAGTTTTTTCGTGCTTCACTCTCGCGTTTGTCAGTTTCAGAATCGGATCGCATGTCAGAAGCACTTTAATAATCACATGCACGTTATTATCATCAGCCCAAGAAGTCTGTTATTTCAAATATAGACATGCACACGAGCGATCGCTAGCTCTCTGAAGAAAGTGAGACCGCTCTTGCTTTTAGATGGCCTCGAAAAACAACAACAGAACCATGGCTCTTTATTATATGTATATATGATTACGGCGTAATGTCTCGGCTGTGTATTTAAAAATGATGGTTCCTTTGTTTTTATTCTCCTGCTTGTGCATGAGTTGGTGATATATTTCTGTAAACCAAAAGCCTTCAGCTGCGTGTCTGCGCCTTTTGTTACCCTTTTGTCATGCTATGTACCCTTTCAAAAGGGTACCCAAAAAGTGGGAGGGTACTGTTCGCTTTTTGGAACCTTTTGACAGTGGAATCGACCATAAAAGCGTACCGTACCGTACCGTACAATACCACTCAGTAGAAAGGGCCATTAGAAAGAATATAGGGCTACCCTGGAATAATATGTTTTTTCTTTTTTTTTCTTTTTTTTAATAAAAGTTTTTTATAAAGTTAGTTATGTCATGTTGCTCTAAGGATTTTGTAAACATTCAAAATACAACATAATCAAAGTGTATCTATAGTAAATAAAAGAGTATACCCTGTACAGAATATGAACAATAAAAGAAAGCAGCTGAAAGCAGCGCTACACAAAAAAAAAAAACCCGATGTGAACATTTATAGTCGGCATGGCAATGTAATACATTGGATGTGGTGCAAGACAACGAGGCATCAACAGTAATTCCATGTAAACAGTTGATTTGACTCTTTCACTCAGACATATTTAGTATAGACCTTGTTTGAATCCTATTCCAGCAGAGTTTAGTTTTGAAACTAATTAAAAAAGCTTAAACCATCCAATCACTCTAATCATCCAGTTAAGTTCAGCTTTAAAGTCCCCAAGAAATCAAAACTAACCATATGATTTTGTTGTGGTGGACAATTCATCTGTGCATGTCATTAGGAATAAAAAAAGTGTCTTTCTAATCTTTAACTAAAATCTGTAATAGCACTTCCTGTATTTTTCCGTTAATTTGTCAGATTACTTACATCTATATCAAATGGGCATGGCTAACATATTTAATCCGGCTGCTCCAACTGTCAGTTTTGACAACAAACTGAAATGGTGAGGAGGAGTCGTCTGTTAGATTTAAGGACTCTCCCCAAACCCTTTTCTCCATCTAACTGAATGAAATACCTACTTCACCTTATTAATTCCGCTCGCAGTAGAAAAACAAGCCACGCCCACTGTTGTGTCATTTAATATTGCGTTTTTCTAGGAACTGTGTCCTAATGCGAAAAAAATAATGGTCGCAGCTTCTGGTTCATGGGGACTTTAAAACTAATTAAACACATGAACCATCTAAGCAAGGTCTTTAGGATGTTGTGAAACACATAGTCAGCTGTGTTGGATGCAAACTCTGCTAGGAAGTGACCCATTAGAAAAAGGGCAGGACAGCACTGGAGTAGACGTCTCAAGCAAACAGTCACGTTTGATCCAAAATTTGTATTTTGCTTGCATGTGTCCAGGTCACTCTTAAATCGGGTATCATGTACAGTTAAAAAGGTATAATGACGTTCCTAAATGTAAAATTCAGTTAATTCAATAATAATCATAAGATCATAAATCATACTTGTGGAATTTTCACACTGTAAAATTCTTTGGCTACCTACATTACATTTCACATCAGGCTCAAGTTGAACAGGGCAGAAGTATACTTGAAGAATGATAGTAGATCTGTAGCTGCTTACTATGTACAAAATGTTTTGCTAGCAACAGTGATGTTAAAGACCCCATGAAACAGCTCTAACTTAATGATTCTGCCTAAAGCATCTTTAAAGGCATTTAAAAGTTTAAAAAAAATGATTCAGAGTTTTCAAAAAATGTCTTTAATGCAAAGTAAAGGACTCATCACATTTGTGAATTCATGTGGTCTTTAGAGCGCTTCTGCACCTCATTGCTGCTCCATTCACATGCTTCCCTAAGCTTTTCCATTGACTCTTGCTTGTCATTGTGACTATACTGTGCACTTGTGTGTTTCATTTGTGCTTATGTGTGTTTGTGCATGTGTCTTGTGCTCACTCTTAGGATCAGTGGGTGTGCAGTTTGTTCCTGAGCCCAAACCTGCAAGTACTTCCACTAAAGAGTCACAGCCACCCCCTAAACAGGCCATTCTCCCTCCCAAAAGGGTGATTGCTGCTCCTTCCTCCGCTGAGCCTGCTCCAGTCCCACCCTCATTTTCCTCTTTGTCATCATCATCATCCTCATCTTCTTCATCATCCTCATCCTCTGCTCCACCCATTGCTAAGCCTCCACCTAGGACTGTGTCTTTGAATGTAGACGACTCCTCGCGCACTATTCTCATTCCTTCCTTAATAGCAGGTGACCGTGAGGTGCCGCCAACTGTTCCCGCCCACACAACCCCAGCCACTGTTTCCACCCACAAGACCCTACCCACTGTTCCTGCCCACATGACACCACCTACTGTTCCTGCTCACGTGACAACGCCAGCTGCCCCTGCACACTCAAACCCACCTGCTGTTCTACCTCACTCCACCCCACCCACTGTCCCCAAACACCCCACCCCTGCAGCCCCTGTTCCCCTTAAACAGCCGCCAATGCCCCCTCCCAAACCAGTCCATCACAGCAGCAACACAGCACTGCAAGGTGAGTCATTTTTTGTCCTGTTGCTTTTAAGCTTCAAAGCTGCACCTGCTAGTATGTGGAACTTTATGCTGCTTTTGTGATAGACTTTAGCTGGAGTAGACAGTGGTGCAGGGTAATGAAAGTATGTAAAATGTTTAGTTTTTTATGTTTATTGGGGTTCTCCCCGTGCTTCTAAGAGTTTCTCCCACTAGTCCAAAGACATGTGATACACTGTAGGTTAATTGGGTGAGCTAAATTGTCTATAGTGTATGTGTTTGAATGAGTAGATATGGGGGTTTTCCAGTGATGGGTTGCAGCTGGAAAGGCATCTGCTGCATAAAAAATATGCTGGATAAGATGGCGGTTCATTCCGCTATGGCAAGCCCAGGTCGAAGAGAAAATGAATGACTGAATGTTCATTGGGAAAAAATGGGGCTGCACTATATATTTTTAGAATAAATATTAATTTAGTAGGGCTCAGCTATCAATCTAAATTTAACCACAAACAAGATTGATCATACCTGCGAATAGCTATGCTTTCATCCAAAAAACTAATTGACTTTATGTGCAAAACTGGAATATTGCTTAAACACGTTTGAATAAAGCAGCATTTCCATCCAACAAAATCGTCTCTTCCTGATTAACCGGTGCCAAATATCAAAAGTAAAAACTGAATTTGCGGTGGTAGAAGCAGTGTGAATCTTTTTTTATTTTTATTTAATAAGTGACCTGTGCCTCAGAAGACAAATGTCGACACGCAATGAACGCGTGGTGGCTTTTGAAGGCATGATACGTGGAGCATAAATGCTCTTAACAGTTGTGGAAGTATTTAATAAATATATTAACAACAATACTGAAACTGAAGGTATTTTAGAATGACTAAAACAACATTTCAGATGTTTTACAATGTCTTCAGCCTGCTGATTTGTCCGTTCAAACACAAATCACATCACATGATCTCTTATAACAAAATCAAATGACTTTTTAGAATGCGCATACTGGAAATCCATATGGATGTTTCCATTGTAGTTTAATAATTAAATAAAATAATTCGCATACTGGAAATCCATATGGATGTTTCCATTGTAGTTTAATAATTAAATAAAATAATTCAGACACAGTTTAATTTTTCAAGAATGTTTTTTTCTGTATTTTGAGTATGTGAGTGAGTGCTACTAGAGTGAATGTGCTCTCATAAGTGCTTCCACATATTATGTTGTAATTATATATAAAAAAAAAAACAAGGTCACTTGTATAGAGTTGTTATTGATTTTTTTATTAAAAAGATCACCTGTTTAAAAATATCCAAAATATTATTTAAATGAAAACACAATAATGTTCAATTAGTTTGTTGATGTATGTACTAACATGAACAATATTTTTATTAGTAAATCATTAGTAAATGATTCAGTTATTGTTCATTATTAGTTCATGTTAGTAGATGCATTAACTGACATTGACTCATGAAATCCTATACATTCATACAGTGTGACCCTTTATTATTTATTAAGTTAAAAAACAATAATATAATCTTGGTATGTTATTTATTTATTTTTCCCCCCTCTCTCTCTATCTCTGAAAAATGTTTTACAAACTTGGCCACTAGTCTGTTCTGTTCAGTCATGCATTATTTCAGAATCTGCATCTGAACTATCACCATATATAGTATACGTGTCCCTGACTTAAACATCAGTTTCCACATGGATGAACTTTCTGTAGGTGGTTTTCCATGTTCCACCTGACTGACTGTATTGTTCCCTGCGTTGTATTGTTTAGACTCCTGATTCATGTTTAATTCATTTTCAATCAACTGAGCTTCATTTTGCTACTGACACAAGCCTCATTTTCATGACAAAGACCTGCATGTTTTGCTTTGGACTTTTTGCATCATGCCATTCTACTTGAAAACTATGCTTACTTAGGCCTTATATACATGATTACTTTTAAAATAAAGCATATTGCTAACATTTTACATTTAATTTTAAATTTGTTAACATTGTTGAATATATTGGGCAGCGTGAACTGCTAAGCTATACAATGTTTTTACAATTATTTTTTTTTTCTAGATTAAGTCGTTTCCTTTTACATTGAAGAGAGAGTTCACCCTTAAATAAAAATTAACTCCGTTTATTCACCCACAAGTGGGTCCATATTTGAGTTTCTGTTTCTGTTGAACACAAAGTAAGATATTTTAGAGAATGCTGGAAACCAGTACCCATTGAGATTCATAGTTGAAAATAAAATATGCTATGAAAGTCAATGGCTACCAGTTTCCAACATTTTTCACTATATATATATATATATATATATATATATATATATATATATATATATATATATATATATATATATATATATATATATATATATATATATATATATATATATATATATATATATATATATATATATATATATATATATATATATATATATATATATATATATATATATATATATATATATATATATATATAGTCTAGTTAATATATATAAAATTAAAATATATATAAAATAATTAATAAGAAATTAGAAATTAATAAGTAACCCTAGAATAATACATTATACATTTTTAAGTATTAAGTATTTAATAATTTGAATAATCGTAAGTATTAAGTTTTTTTCATTATTTTTTGCTATTTTAACTACCCTGAATTATTATTTTAACTACCCTGAATTACCCCCTGAATTATTACCCCCCCCTCCCCCCCATTTATTTTTTCCCCCATTTCTGTTTAACGGAGATAATATTTTTCAGCACATTTCTAAAAATAATAGTTCTAATAACTGATTTATTTTATCTTTGTCATGATGACAGTAAATAATATTTGACTATATATTTTTAAGACACTTTTTTACAGCTTAAAGTGACATTTAAAGGCTTAACTAGGTTAATTAGACTGTCGGAAAAATAGCTTAAAGAGGCTAATAATTTCCACCTTAAAATGTTTTTTTTTTAAAATTAAAAACTGCTTTTATTCTAGCCTAAATAAAATAAATAAGACTTCCTCTATAATATATATATATATATATATATATATATATATATATATATATATATATATATATATATATATATATATATATATATATATATATATATATATATATACATATACATATATATATATATATGTATATATATATATATATATATATATATATATATATATATATATATATATATATATGTAATTTTTTTATTATTATTATTATTTTTTTTGCTATGTTAAACATTATTTGGGAAATATATAAAAAATGAAAAAAAAATAAATAAATCAAATGGGGTTTAATGATTTTGATTTTTAACTGTTCAGTTTATTACATTGATGTTATTTATTTAATGTCCTTAAATTTCTTTACATCTTAGTTTCACGTATCCGTAAACTTGTTAAGCTGTAGAAAATCTGGTGAACTGTTGCTTTTTTTAGTTAATATAATAGTCCACCAGTACTTTTGTTGTTGTTTTTTTCTTGATAATAAAAAAGAAAATCTTTAATATTGATTTATTTTATTTGATGACTTTTGTTTTTCTTTTTTTTTTTATGTAAGCAATAATGTCTAATGTAATGCCACTTTGTACATTAAGCTGTTATGTAGGTTATATGTTTTAATAGGCTGCAGCATAATATTATGTATATATTATAATTGTATATTATTATCATTGCAATAATAAAAGTGTTATCTGGTGTAAAAAAGATGGATTCAAAGAACATGAACTTACAGGTGCCATTATGGTAACGAGCAATTCCATGAAAATGTCAACCTTATCATGAAAAAATAAACTTTTGACCAAAATAACAAAACCTATTTAAATTTGCTCATTAAGGTCTATATTTTATTGTAATGATGTGCTCTTGTTGAATTTTTAAGGAAATTGGTTTGTTTATCAATGAAATATGAGGATTGTGCCAATGGTAAATTTCATTATAATCCAACCACATTTCGTGCTTTAGAAAAAGGGATTAAAGACTCACCTTTTCCATGCTTTATGTTAACAGTAATCATTCTGCAGAAGGATTGGAGTCTGTAGTATAAATAATTACCCTTACATTTTTATAACATTACTGCCCTTTTGATTTATGAGCTACATATTTAAGACATCACGCAGCTTCGGTCACGTGTCACGTCCGTAACGATTTAATGAAAATGTTTATATTGTGGAATAAATATTATAACAAATAAAATAAAAGTTTGTATACAAAGCCAAAATATGTCCATACTAATTATGATCGCCAACTCATCTCAGGTCTTTGCTTTAAACAACTACAATTTTGCGTTACGGACGTGACCATTTTTGAGCTCCTTATTAATATAAGCCAATGACTAGCGCATATTTGTTCATTATGATGCTGCATTACAATTACTGACTTACATTACATAACATCCATATGTTATATCAAGAACTGAACATTTCAGTTAGCTATAAACCATTTTAGTAACATTTCAAAAATAAATGTTTAATAAAGAGAACATTTTACATGCCATAATCTTGGCGCATAATCTTGGTGTTGTGGCGATGCAGCACCTTGTGTTGAAGCACTTCTTGTTTCTTTTGTAGATAGGGCAACTGACCGTCAAATAATAGATCAAATTGAGATACAATTTATGCCAAACTAGGAATGCTGATTTCGATTTATTTTGCCAACCAACAACCGCTCGTTAAGCGATATTAACCGTTAACAGATTAATATCAAAATATTATTTCATAAAAAAAAATTGACGTGCCTATTTTCTCTGACACATTAAATATTGCATTTTAAAATACTGATTTAGGTTATTTTAACATGCGAACAGCATACAGAAGGAGCATCTTCAGCACCTGCAGTGTTTTTTAGCAGCACAGAAAAACTGAAACTAACAAAAATAATAAAATAAATCCTGCTCTAAACCTTTTTACTTAAATGACAAATTAAGATTACAAAACGAAAACATTGACTGAATGCTTTTTAAGAATCGGCATAGACTTTTTGTCCAATCGTGTTTTTTTTTTCTTCCGTCATTTAAAAAATATTAGGCTAGCTCAAATAGATTGCTTTACGGAAAAAATGCATTCAATTAATGCTCCGCTGTTATAATATTACAAAACCTGTCAACATTTTTAATAGAAGTCATTAGTTTAAAGATTATGTCTGAATTATGATTTATTAGCCTATTTCCTCTTTCTTACTTGCGGTTCATGTGCGCGCGCGCTGAAAGATAATGACAATGAACCATAAGGCTTTGAACCTATACTTTTTGTTAAATATTGGCTAAGGATATAACAATTTTGTTATTTACATGTGATACTGTATTAATTTGCATACATGTTTTATAAGCTGTAAAATGAAAGCATCAGTTTGGTGCGAAGTTATCCTAAAATATTTGGCTTTGTTTGATTTGTAGATTAGGCTATGTAGGCTATTTAAAAATGTATATAAGAACTAATAATAACTGTTATTTTCCAAATGGAAAAAAAAAATTGGTTTGTTGGTTAGTCTGCACTAAATCATCAATATACCGAAGTTTATGACGCGGCTCCAGGCAGCACAGACGACCAGCATCAGCGCTGGTTCGTCAACTCCTGTGTCAACTCCTGTGTCAAACTTTGGCCAGAATATCCTTCTTTCATTTTGCTTCTTTGGCAAAATACATCTGTAAGCACGTGTGTTTGCACGTGTTACTGTTCTGCGAGTTAACAAATATGTGTTGCTCATAGAGGCCGATCACAACGAACGCGCTTTTTCATTCCAGAGACGTGAGGCGCTCCGCAATGCATTTTATATTGACAAGAAAAAAAGGAGCACGGTGCTCTTTTGTATGTCACTATTGGTAACAACTGAATCAGCTAGTCTATTGTGCGCTAGTGTTGCTGTCAATGTTGTCATAATTTAATTTTTAAAATAATATTATGAAATTCAAGATTTGTAAAGTCATACAACTTTGGATGACTTAAAAGAGCGACCACAAGTCTCTACCCCGTTATTAAAAAGTTCACCGTATCTTGACAACACACTTTGTCACTTCAAAGGAAACCCCGCCTCTGCTTTCATTTGATTGAAGAATGAAAGACGCCACTGAGGTAACATGCTTTTCCTCTGGAGCTCACAAAGCGGGCAATGGCAAAACGCGAGGCGCGCATGCAGGGCGCAAAATCAATAACCTCCATGCATTTGGTCTTTTCCCATTGTTCAAAATGCGCACGCCGTGGGTCAGGCTGCAGGCACTTGCACAGGCCACAGCTGAGTTTTCATTTCATGCAGAGCATAAATATGTTTTTTATTTTATTAATTAAATAACTATTTATAAAGATGAATTATCATAGCGACACAATTAATTTTCCAAGCCCTTTATCCAAAATCTAAGCACTTTCAAAGCTGGAAAATAAGCTATAGCCTACATTAAAATGAAAACATTTTCAAAAATTTCCAGCACCCGGCAAATGTGCTTGAGTGCTTATTAAAATTATTTTACAGGCGGCAAAATAAGAATAAAATCTTGATATTGCTCTAAGCTTTAACTACATTATAGGAGTATTTAATTTGTTAGTAAATCGATAGCACCTGCAGCTGTAATGTCATTCAATATTTTACACAATCGGTTATAAACTATAGCCTAAAAATATAAACATTATAGTCATCCATCGTACATGCCTGCAATTAATGGCTATTTTCTCAAAACCTTTCATAATAAAGTTTTCTCTCTCATCCTTGTCCTCTGTTTAATTTTTTTCAACCTGTCCTGAAGTGACTGCCGACGAGAAAAAGAAAGAAAGCGCGAGTGGACAAATTAAACTATTGATTCAATCGACTAACACATTAACTAGAATAAACTAAAATAAACTTTGTCAAATATAATATTGCCATAACTGTGACACAACTGTGCGCACTAACAGTCGGGCAATGATTCAATTCAAGTTTGTCTGGAAAGGAGCCCGATAAACATAGGCCTATTATAGCTGATTATGTTTATTATCAATTCTATATTATTCAGAGAAAAAAAGCACCATGTTAGCATGCACCACTGTTTCCGAATTGAGTTTTGAACATTCGAACGTGCGTTAACCTTTAACAACACACATGCCATAATACGAATTAAATATAACAAGGTGATATCTATTTAAGTTTGATTAATTGTGCAACCTTACCATTCAGATGTCTCAGAGGTTAAAGTTTATTGGTTTACACACCCAACAGATATCCACAAATAGGTCTTTTGTCAAGTTTTGAAAGCATTTATCTGATTTTCATTATGTTTCAACTGTCAATTTCAGAGCAGTCACGTCCGTAACGAAGACAAGTCACGTCCGTAACGATAGTTTTCCCTCATTAATGCAAAAATGAAAAACTAAATAAAATGAATTATAAATGTCCCATGCAGAGCCAACCCTTATCCTTTTTACTGTTATATATATTTTTGGCTTCTGTATTTTTATTCACAGAATTTTAACCAAGTATGTCAACTCACAAAACTCATGTCTTTTTTTTGTCACGTCCGTAACGCATTCATTTTGCCGTCATTTTAAATATAAAACACCTGCATAGACTGGTATTTTTTTGATGCCTAAACTCCATGGTTAAGGGGTAATAAAAATATAAACAGATATTTCAATATACTGTTAACATATACATTCTCCGAGTATATACGTTTAATTTTTTTCCTGCAAATGTCACGTCCATAACGCTGGAATCAGCCTAACATAATGAGCAAAAGTTATCCACACATGATATTTGTCATTTTCTTCATAGTAGATACTTACATATACTACTTACATTTTGTTTTTGTAATACTTTTTAATTTTATTTATTTATTTATTTATTTATTTATTTATTTATTTATTTATTTATTTTCTATGGACTTTGTGTATTTGTAATGTATAGTACAGCAAACAGAAACTGGAAATAGTAGAAGACAATTTGATGTCTCCCCAGTGATTAGAATCAAATGAAAAGGCCTATATGTGTGTAGTGAATCAGGTGTGTGAAAATCTCTGAAGCACAGACACAGATGAGTGTTCCAGCGAGACGGGCAGGCATAGACATGTCTCTTTGCTGTTTGTGCTGCTGCTCTTTCACACTTTTTATTATGCAGCTTTATATAGGCTTATACACATAATCTATACAGGAAGAAATCTGCTAATTTTTTGAGCCCATTAATTAATTAGTTAAAAATGTTTTATTTTGTATTACTATTTAGTAATTATTTTATTTTTAAAATAGTATTATGATTTATTTATTTACTTTTTAAAATTAATTAATTTACTAATCTATTCATTTATTTATGTAGATGCATGTAAGTATATATTTATTCAGTTTGTGTTAATTGGAGTAATATTGAATAATATGCAAATGTTAATATGATTTATGTACAGTTTGTAATTTTTTTAAATTTTTTTTTGTAGATACATTATGAGACATTATTTGTTATGTTTGGATTTGTAAAAAAAAAAAAAAAACCTTCAAAACCTTAAAGTTAAACAAAAGTATATGCATATACGGTTGTTAAATGTGACATCAGGCAAAGCGGCTTCCGGGTCCAAGGGCTCTATTCAACTGAATGGGGAGACTCATGAAATGGTAATGATAAACGTTTACAAAGCGATTTAATACTTTCGAAAATCACAATTGCAATATATATATGTCCATGCCTAATATCCAGTGGCCACAGAGTGATTCATTTTTTATAAATTGTTACAATTTTGGTATTTGTTATGCAGCAAGCCCAGAGATTGTGGTGTACACCATGATTTTATATAAAATTAAGTTTAATGTGTGATAGGAATAAAACGTGATCATAAACGAATGATTTCTCCACTCAAATGAATGGCGGCTTGGACCCGGAAACAGTATTACATGCGTCACCACTTAAAAAACGGATATACAGTTGAAGTCAGAACTATTAGCTCCCCTGTTTATTTTTTCCCCAATTTCTGTTTAACAGAGAGAAGATTTTTTTTCAACACATTTCTAAACATAATTGTTTTAGTAACTCGTCTCTAATAACTAATAAATAATATCTAATAAATAATATTTAACTATATATTTTTCAAGACACTTCTATACAGTTTACCTAGGCAGGTCATTGTATAATGATGATTTGTTCTGTAAACTATCAAAAAAAAAAAATATATATATATATATATATATATATATATATATATATATATATATATACATATAAATAGAGAGAGAGAGCTTAAGGGGGATGATGATTTTGTACTTAAAATGGTGTTTAAAAAAATTTAAAACTGTTTTTATTCTAGTCTAAATAAAACAAATAAGACTTTCTCCAGAATAAAAAAATATTATTAGACATACTGTGAAAATTTCTTTGCTCTGTTCATCATTTGAGAAATATTTAAAAAAAGAAAAAAAATCAAAGAGGGGCCAATAATTCTGACTTCAACTGTACATATGTGTTTTGTTTTTAGTTATTATGTTCTCAAAATAATTATGCAGATAAATTCACAGATTTTGTTCGAAATACTGCACACAAATAGCAAAAATGGTCAACAGATTCTGTCTGGCCCTGCATAATAACACTGGTCTGTAATATTATACAGGGATTCTGAGGAAATTCAAACAGCTTACACTGGAACACAATCTTGTCTGACAGGTTTTAATTGTGCCGTTTCCCATCAAATCATATAAATCAAGTTATTAAAATTAAGCAGGGGTTGGGAGAGAAAAAAAAAGATGGTGTGTATGCGTGCGCTTTTATGCGAGTGTGTTTGAGTGTGAAATGTGTCTGTTTGTTCTCTGTAGCAGCTGATGCTCTGTCTGCTCTCACAGACAAGAGAACTCCCTGTACTTTTGTCCTCAGCATTTTTGTTATCACTACAATAGAGAACAGTTGGTGACTACTACTTTTTTTAGCCACCTTGGTCCCAAATATATTTTCCCCATAGATAAAATTTTTTTTACTTGGTATTCAACAATTCAAAAAAACGTGACCATTTACACGCAGACTGTATATTGTGTGCACTTTAAATACAGTGGATAATTACTTATTATTTAAACTTTTAGAGTGCCTTTTAAGAATGTTTAGAATTTTGTTTATTGGCAGTGGTTGTTCATCAGAGCACTTATTGCTTGAAGACTTGGGGGATTTATTAAAAAACAAAAAAAACATTTTCACATGATAATTTGGCTTGCAACATAAAAAAAAGTGATTATTGTTTAGAGCTTTTGTTTGTTATGGGTTATTTCCTGTCATCATTTACTCACTCTTTACTTGTTTCATGTCACTTAAAGTGTTTTTGTTTTTGTTCTGATGAACACAATAGAGGATATATTATATAACCATTGACTTCCAGAAAAACAAATTCTATGGAAATCAATGTTTACAGATTTCCAACATTCTTAAAAAAAAAAAAAAAAAAAAAAAACTATTATTGTGTTAAAAATAAAATCTAACTGCTTTGGAGTAAATTCAAGTATATTTAATTTGTGGTGACTACCCTTTATGTTTGTTTGCCAAAAAGTTTGCCCAAAAATTAGGATTCTAGTCAATTTCTATTCACCCAAACCGTTTTTAAGCATGTATGAGTTTTTTTCTTCTGCTAAACACAAAAAAAAAAAAAATATATATATATATATATATATATATATATATATATATATATATATATATATATATATATATATATATATATATATATATATATATATATATATATAATTTATTTATTTTTATGTTGGCCACCAATATTAAAGGAACATTTTGAATTTCACAACAAGAAAAAAAGACTAGTCTTCCATTAACTGTTTTATTGTTTTTGTTTATTTATTTGCGGTTGATTTTCTTTAGTTTATTCCAGAAGATTCTGCAGGCTGAATTAAAAAAAAGAGAGGAAATACCGAGAGTGTCATTGATGAAAGATAACTTTAGACATGTCATGGCCCAGTGGTATGAAAGGCCGGCAGCAGCTGCCCAAGTGTCAGGAACACAGCACACGCCAACCCTGTCCAGCCGGATTTATTTATAGGTGTTGCTAGTCCAGATACATGTACTATACTATGACAATCCAATTTCAGTTTGAAACCATTGAGACACTATGGAAAATATCAAATTTACTGTAATGCAGTAATTTTTATCAAATCTAAATTGGAATTGGATGATTCATTTATTTATTTAATTTTTATTTAGTTATTTATTAGTGTTGTAATTGATCACAAATCTCACGGTTCAGATCACATTACGGTTTTTGAGTCACGAATCGAACAATCAGTAAAAAAGGGAGTAGACAAATTTTATTTGCTTTTCACTTATACAAAACTATTACTGCAAAAGCCATTATTTTTAAACAAACAGAACTTAGAACCTGTAATTTAATTTTCTTTTTTTTTTTTTTAAAAGAACCATCTGGAAAAAAAGGAAAATATTAAATACGAAAAATAGCTTTGCTACTGTTGCTGATAATGCTTTATATAGAATTTTAACATCTTGTACAACATATAATAGTTATTTTCCATTAATGACTCAAAAATTCACACATAAACCTTCATGATTGATTATAAAACATATTCAGGGACATAATTTGGATAGTTGTTTGTCACCACCCACTGGTTACACAATGTAATTGCTACAACATTAACCATCTTCAAGTTCCGTTAAACAGAGAATTTAATCTTTACCATAAGCAAAAGTGTTTATATCTAAACTATAAACTGTTCTCCCAGTACTTCCATGTTATGAATTGTTTGTAACTAAAACTAAAAAAAGTGTAAAAAAAACTTAATCTCTTTCAATCAAACGCAGATTTGAAAGCAGCACTTTGAAGCTTCAATTAATAATTATTTGCAAATCATTATCATTTATTATTCATGTTTACCGGTTTGAATTGAGATCACAACCTTTTAATGTTCAATTGTGCTGCTTTACGCTGAATGCATTAATGCAGGCTAAACAAACAGTGACAGAAAACCCTACCTTAGACACTAACACTAAGCCAAGAAAGCATTTAGGTCCCACCACAACTTTTTCCACCATCATTATATTTTGCATGGAAGCCGCAATGATTTTTATACATGTGATATACACGTGACCAGCTTGTCTAAATATTTCACATATACTGGTTTTTAGTAGCTTCATTTTTGGAAGTTTTGCTCATTTATTTATTTTTTGTTTGTTAATATCACAGAAAAGACCATGGATTTGTTTTGTCAAGCCTGCACATAAGTAAATAATTGGTAGAAAAATATTAATTTCAGCTAAAAATATTTTATAAGCTCAAAGTACAATGAACAGCTTCTACAATGAAAAGAGTTGCTAGCTGTTTAACCTAGATGAATACTTACTTTACCAGATAAATATGTATGAGTACAAGATATATTGATTTGAAGTTACATTTCTTCACTGTTTGTAATATGATATTCTTTTGCAGTGTACAAAGATCATTCATTACATCACATCTAATTTTATTTTTCATGTTATAAATGACTATAAACGAGAAGCAAAGTGACTGTCTTCATCTGGAATGAGCGATTTTGCAATGCCTAGATGATATAATTAATTAATTGAGCACTATTGTTTTGTTTTTAATTAGTTCACTAATAAATACTAAATAATAGTAATAATAAATAAAAAATAAAAAGATATTTGCATGCACACTACACTGACTTTAGGGGTCTAAATGAGCATATGAATGTACTGGTTGCTTCTATGGAAAACATACCACAGAATTGCTTGATTGGCCAATCAGACTCAAGTATTCCAAAGAGCAATGTAATAACTCACTTAGTTGCACAATATCCAGCATCTTAAAAGTTGAAGTGTGACTTTCTGGAGTACTAATAACACTGCTGCTCGCATTTAAAACTCCAATACTGTTCTATATTATTGATCTTAACCCTCAATTTTGTTCATCTTCAAAACACAATCTGTATGTATTCCTCCACCTCCATTCAAAGTCAGTTCCACAAAAATGATTAAAACTGGCAAACATGCATTTCTTGCACAAATAATAGGAATATTTGAGTATACTGTATTTTTATTTACCAACACTTACCATATTGAAAGTACTCTATCCTTGTGTGTCTATCAGTGTTTATATGTGAATATAAGACTCAATTAAAAGTGTCTTTGTCTTCAATGAGTCTTATGTTTTGGATGTGAAAAAAAAAACAATTTCTTTAAGCACTCAAACGATCACCTGTTAAGCTAAAGCAGCATCCAAAAATGTTAGTAAGTGTTGTGTGAGATGCTAAAAACATATTTCCCTTCATCCACTCCAAAGCTTCAACGTTGCAAAGATATCACAAATCTCCACCTCCTCAGTACTGGAAAAGCTGGAGACAGCAGGCAGGGTCTGGAGTCTATCTCTCCCTGCCCACCTACCTCAGCCAAAGGGGCGCTCAGCTCCGCCCAGGTACCCCTGGTGCCGTCCCATCCATCACCAGCTGGCATGCATGTCCTAATGTTCTAATATTCTCACAGAGTCATGCTTGTTTTCACACCCATACTCAATATCTCCACAATCCCTCTCCAAATCACTGTGATTACTGAGAACAAATCAATTGCATTCCCTTCATTCTGTGCAAAAGATGTGCTATTTATTTTTTTTGGATTTAGTTCAGGATTAATCTGGTAGACAGTGCAAATGCACTTTTATGCTAATGTTTCGCCCTCTTGTAGAATGTCAATGAGGATCACTCATCAGCAAACACTGAGGTTGGAGGGAGTGGCAGTGCCAAGTGTTTGTTGTTTTTGGCATTCAGTATGAAGCCACAATAGGTCAAGATCTTTGAGATTTAGCACAGAAACACACAATAGTTTAGCCAAGTTGGCAAGCTTCCTAGGAAGTGCATAATTAAAATGCAGTGTCTCAGAACTAAAGAGTTTTTCTCTTCACATGTCTGTGCTATTAGCCTTTACAGTATGTTGATTAGTTATGAGCAAAGAACATGTACAGTAGTAAGAAGCTAAGTAGGGTCAGCTTAGATTTCATGTTCACTTTTAACTAATGTGCACAGAAAGCTCTTCGTAGCTGTTGCTCTGTCATTAACTGTAGTCAGCCTGTTGGAGAAAATATGCCATTGAAGTTGAATGTTTAAGGCTGTTTGCACCTAGAATTATCCTTGGATTAGTGGAACCACCAATAGACTATATACTTTTAGTAATAAAGTTAAGTGAGCTGTCACTGGAGTGGTACCTTTTTTAAAGGTACAAATTTTTACCTAAAATGTCCATAATAATAGGATATATATTATTATCTAAAAAGTACAAAAGTGTCCCTCTTAAAAATTTTAGGTACTAAAATATACCTTTAAGGTACTAATATGTACCCTTTAAGTACAAATGTGTACCTTTTGAAAAGGTACCACCCCAGTGACAGCTCACGTTCCTTTATTTCTTAGAGTGTTTCTTGCATTGCAGTTTTTCATCTTTCACTATATGTGGTTGAGCTCAACCAGTGGATTCTAATTGGCATTGATTATATTGTTTATTAGCTGAAAAAAAATCTGGAATTCAGTGATCATTCCTTTCTACTGTAGCAGTGGCAGTGTTGAGGACTTCTTTGTTGTCATAAAATGTGAATGATTATTTATTATTACGCCAAATCATTGCTGTCTTTACTGTTTGTTTTTGGTGTGAATTGGCCTTTGCTTTGACGTTAACTAGAACCTTGTGTTAACATTCAGAAAGGGTTCTGGATCACCTCTTGTTAAAAAAAAGTTTTTTAACTTGTGTTCATAAACTATAGATTTGCATATTTTTTAACTGAATTATTGTAGAAACTTTTATCTTCCCTCCCAAATCCCAATATATATTACCCCACCCCATCATGTACTAATACCAGTTTGAATAATTTCATGGCATGCAAATCAATGTCTTGGCTGATAACATCATAGCTTGTCGCCTTCATACAGATTAAATAGTTATTACTATGTGTTCTTGAACCCTGTTTTATCTGGAAAACTGATTTTGCTTTTTTTTCCACAGTGGATCCCTCTCAAGTCCCGGTCCCAGTCAAGCGATCTCCTCCCATTCCCCCAAAGAGGAATACTCCAGTGACCAAACGTAACTCAGGCGACTCTTCAGCCAATCTGCCTGAGCCTCCGCCCCCTGCCCCCACCTCTGTTCCAATCCCAGCCGCTGCACCAATATCTGCTCCACCCTCTACCCAATCAGATGACAGCAAAAACTCAAACTCTGGAGGGTTCTCTCCTCCGCCACCCCATATCCCACCATCCCCTCCTCGTGCCCACCAACCCCATGAAGTGATCCGTGTAGACCCACCCAGCCCCACCACAGAACCACCTTCTCAACCACCACCTCTACCTTTACATATACGCATCCAGAGAGCTTTGAACAGTCCAGGCCCAGTCCATCCCAACCCAGAAGGTTCCCAGCGAGCACACTCGCTTCTCTTTGAAACACCTCCAGACTTAATCAATGAGGCCTTAGGAGGAGGGCGATACTCGCTTCCAGTCACCATTGAACCTCTGCGACTGTGAGTGTTTATATTTCTTTATCTTAGAATGTCTTCTGGCCTTGTACTATTACTGCTTGTAACTGATTTCCATCCTAGGTAAGAGTGTAAGTTAATGTTATGCTATATATTTTATATATACTGAGATGTTCTAGTTTGGAGTCACTGGGAACTGTGGCTTCTCAGGATTAAAGTGGTCCACCCCTGATGTATACTCTACTGTATATACACACCAGTGTTTGCTCTAGGATTTTTTCCAGCTGTGGCAGCAGACTCTGTTGGGCATTTTACACAGATCTACCACTACATGTGGCATTATTTCATTGACAAATGTCGTTGGCGAGATCGCATTTATGTAAAAGCCTACGAGCATGTCAATCTCTGCTTGCGCGCCGATTTCCTCTGCTCGTGCACAAAACTTCTTGTGCGCCCTCAAGTATAGGCTGCTCAAGTACAGATTTTCTTGCACTCCCTCAAATAAACACAGCTTAAGGGTGATTAAGTGCGTTTATGTACCGAGTATGCCTCCAACATTTATTCGATTTACTAGGAGTATATATGAATGTCTCCGATAGACTTGCGGAGCAAAGTGTGGCATTAATGCGTCCTGTTTTTCTAAATAAGTTATTTAAATGTTCAATGGGGTATATGCACACAGACCTTTAATTTTAGTAAGCCAGCCCCAGGGCCTCCGGTTAATTTTCATCCCATACAAAATTGGCATGTTTAAGATCTGATTTCTTTAAAAAAAAAAAAACAGCAATCGTCACTGCCTGGCTGAAATACGGTATTAAGTGGGTATCAGAATAAACAAAAAGTGCTGCAATAAATAACTTTTTTCCTCTCCATGTCTTTAAAATATTTAAATAAATTTTACTCCAGTATTTTCAATTGAATTTCTGCGCTAGCCTTCTGCTAATGACGGCACCAGTGTTTGAATGGTCTCTTTTTACGCTTTAACAACCAAATGAATGCTTAAGTCTATTTAACTGAATGTATTGTAATTACGTTAAAACATTGATGCTGTAAAAGGAGCCTTATGAAATTTAAAATGGTCACAAGCTTTCACCGGAAGTTCATCATTGGCTAGACAACTCTAGTTGTGCTTGTATCCCATTTACCTTTGAACACATGGCAAAAATCCAAATACTTTGTTTCTTTACCTGAAGTGTTGAATAACTATCACAGGGTCTGACCTAGAACTTTATCAACCTGCAAATCAACAAACAAAATGGCATTCTGAGTGCACTCACTTGCTTTTATTCACTCTTTTACGTGGACTATAATAGTGGACTAATGTGAGAATCATGAATGAGGGTGTAGGGGTTGATTTTGAAAACAGCCAAAGTGATTTTGTATGTAAATGGACATTTTGGCCAACTTTTTTTCCCTCTTCTGATGGCATTTATCAAGAAATTTGTATTGTATTATTTAAAAATATTCACATAATATCCAAAAAAAGGTTTTATTTGTTTTAGATTGTAAAAAAAAAAGTCTTCAATTTTTTTTCCTGCTGGAAGCATCTGTAGTTTCAAGGTTTCCCTTTTTGGATGATGTTTATAGACCATAACGCCACCTGTTGATGATGAAAATGATTTTACTAATGCAAGTGAACTAGTTGGTTGTTGGCTGTAGGCTTTCGTGTGCATTCAAACTTTTTGGTTGGTTCACAACCTTTAAACTGTGCTAGTTATGCTACATCTATACAACACTATCAGGTTTCATGCTTGCTATGTGTTGTGTGGTAAAGAAATATAGACACAGCCCCATATCATTCACATGCTCACTGTGATGTTATGTTATTCAGGCCTGAGGATGATGATTTTGACATGGAAGAAGAGCTGCAGAAGCTGCGAGCGGGCCCTCGGCCGACACAAAAGCCAGAGCTGGAACCACGCAGCCGCCGAGGCCTTGTTGAAGACCCACAAGTCGCTGTCATTCCTGAGGATGCAGGATCTGAATCAAGTGAAGAGGAGGAGGACGAGAGTGATTCAGATCAATCCATCAAATATAGAGATGACAATGAGGAAGATGATGATGAAGAGGATGTTCCCAAAAGTATGATAATTTAATTCTGAATAGCAGTTTGACAGTTATTTTGGAATAACCTATATTCTTTTATTTTTTTGTATATACACTACCGGTCATAAGTTTGGGGTCAGTTTTTTTATTTTTTTTTATTTTTTTTTTTTTATTTATTATTTTTTAATAAAAATAATTCTGTTTATCAAGGCAGCATTTATTAGATGTAATAAAAAAGCTAAACTGTTAAATATGTATTATAATTGTATGTATTTTTTTGTATGTAGTTTCAAATGAAATGATTACTCCAGTCATTATTGCTTTTATTACTATTATCATTAATAATAATAAAAATCAGAAATTCACTGGAATAAACGATTAAATCAATCTATAAACTATCTATAACTAATCTATCGATCTATAACTATATCTATAATCTATAAACTAAATCTATTTGAACTACATTATTTTATGATGAAATAACATTTCACAATTGTACAATTTGTGCTGTATTTTTGAATAAATAAATGCAGCCTTGGTGAGCAGAATTAGCTGTAACTATTTTGTTTTTTTAACAAACATGCATTATATAGATCAAATATAATGGAAAACTTTTTTTTTTTTTTTTTTACATATTTCAATTTTAGATAAATGTTCTTTTGGACTTTATCAGATAATTCTAAAAAATATTAAGCTGCACTGTTTTATTCATTTACTTAAACACATTTGAACACTATATGAACAATTATGAACTTAAATCATTGAAAATGTAGGTCCAGTGGTATATGAAATTTTTTTCACTTTGAATTAAGTTGATTTATTTCTAAGATGTTTTTTGTTTATTTATAAACAGTCAGTCAGTTTTACATGTATTGTCATTTTCAATGCATTCAAAAGTAAATGTACACTGATTTAAGAATCTTTAGACTAAAAGACAAGTCAGAATTAAGGAAGATAATAAATGAGATAATTAATGGAATATTTAGTTGATTCATTTATTTAATCATTATTCATCCATTCATTCATACATAATGGAAATGCATTGGACGTTGAATTTCCAAATTTGTTAGTGTTTTTAATGCAAAATATCTTTACCCTAGACTTGTACAATTAATACTGATATATTGAGCTTCTTTCAATGTGTTTAATTCATGCCCTGATTGCGCTTTTCTTCATCATAAAAAAAGAATGCAAGTCTTAAATGTACTTTCATATATATATATATATATATATATATATATATATATATATATATATATATATAGTTAAAGTCAGAATTATTAGCCCCCTTGAATTATTAGAAGACTTTAACCTTCCATGTGCTAGAATCTATACAGTTTGTGAAAACATCAAATGAGAAATCTGAATGCATCTTGTCAGGTGGTCTTGCGAGTCGTGTGAAGCGGAAGGACACTCTGGCACTGAAGCTGGAGCGTCAACAGGAGAAAGAGAAATCACAGGAGGAGGACAGCAGCACCTGGAACAACAAAGAGCAGTGGGAAGCTGTCCGAAACAAGATCGGCACCGCCCTCACAAGGTCTGTGTGTGTTCAGAGGGCTTTTTAGGTGATCTTTGTCCTTTCAGCACTGACACTGCTTGCATTTTGCTCTTTTAGGAGGTTGAGTCAGAGGCCCACCGCTCAAGAACTGGAGCAGAGAAACATCCTACTAGGTCAGTGTTGCAATTCCTTTTCACTAGTTCTCCACTTAACTTATTTGTAGTCTCAATTTACTGATGCTTCCAAAAAAAATTCCTTGAATATCTTTTTGAATGCTCTTCTGTTTTAGCTAAGAATGAAGAAGTCCGGCGGGCAGAAAGAAGTGAAATTAAACGCAGGCTGACCAGAAAGGTTTGACGGCACACATTTATTACATTTATTTTTTCTGTAATGGATAAATTGAACACTTGTTTTTAGCATTTGCTGTATTTCTTGATCATCCTTTTAACATTTCTCCAACAGCTAATTTTTATTTGTTAAAATGGTCACTATACTTAATGAGTTGCAAAAACTGGAAGCGTTTTTGATGAATACAAATTTAAAACAGCATGCCTTAAAATTAGTGGTCGACCAATGGTGTTTTTTTTTTTTTCTGGCTCATGGCAATATTTAGATTTCAGGGCAGCCAATGGTTGAAATATTTATTAATTTATTGATGAATATGTTTTAGCCAATTTTCTTTTTTCTATCTTCATCAAATAAAATTTAACAGTTAATTAAACATGATACACAACATTTCTTACATTAAACATATATTGAAAAAACAAAAGCCTGCCCAATCAGCCTGTCAAAAACCTTTAGGATTTTTAATTCTTTTTAACTAAATGTAAATAATTATTTCTAAGTAACCCGGTAAAATAAATGGCATATATTTCATGACATATATACAGTTATGATCCGAATTATTAGCCCCCCTATTTACATTTTCCCCAATTTTTGTTTAACAGAGAGGAGATTTCTTTGGTTTTAATAAAACATTTTTAATAACTGATTTATTTTATTTTCAACTTTTTATTTTTTTTTACTTTAGCCATTTTTACTGATATTGATAGTTGAATTTAATAAAAAGCAAAAAAAATACAAAAAAAAGTGCGCACACTTATATCGAAACCTTTTTTTTTTTATACTGGAAGCAATATCCTTAAAATTTTATTGAGCTTTTACATTTATATACATGGTGTAACTTTTTCAGGTCACTAACTTTGCAACTGTCAAATTTCATGCCACTTGATGGAAATAAGCTTGGCTTACAGTTTACTGTATGTAATCAAAACAGCTAAAATCTCCAAACACTGATAATGATGCAGCACAGAACGTACAATACTGATAAACAATGATATAACATGCACCGATATAAGCACTGCCTCAGTTTCACATGCAGATCTGGGGAGAGGAATTTTCCAGGACAGAATCAAAATTAATAACCTCATAGCTTATGTTTAAAGTGCATGCTACTATAATAATTTAACCACTGGACTTATTACCAGGTTTTGGTACCCGTGTCTGCCTGCAACCTAACTAAAGCTTATTAAGTACAGTTCTAGAAATCGACTTGCATTCTTTCTCCAAATATTATAATAATTTTTGCTCCAAAATCAGCATTATAAGTAACCAATGAAATATTTAAGACATTTAAAAGGATAAGAAACTCATTTTCTTGAGCAGTGACCAGGCAGTGGGAGACAGTGAAATGACAACTTGCTTGATGTCAGATTCACTTTGTCTTACACAAAATTTAAATGAGTGATTGATGTCAATTCATTAAAAAAAAATACTTAAAGTTATACTTTGAATACAAAACACTAAGTGCCTTTACTTAATTTTTTTAACTAGTTACTGTATCCTCACTGAATAGAAGGATAGGAACACTTTACAACCAGATTCTATTTTTCATTTTTGATGTTGTATTAACTAGCATTAACAAACTATGTATTCAATTGTATGCAATTATATTGTATACAAATGTATACAATAATGTACAAACAATGCATTCTTGTATTTGTTGTTTGTAAAAGTACAAGTTATCATTGTACGTATGCTCACACGCCTTTATACAATAAACAGATCCATTTTGTAGCAGTCTGTTATGATTAATAAATGCTTGACAAATAGTTCTACCTGGGTCTACACAAAAATTGTACTAATCCCAATTATTTAAATGGTAATTTAAAACTCTTCCATGTATAGTAACAGAATTGGTAATCAGCAATAACGTAAAACTATAATTAAATGTAACTCGAGTAAGATAAATCATTTTAGTTTAGTTTCCAAACATGCATCAAAAATCCCCATTATATTTCAGTTATAGATCTGAAATGCAATCCAAACTGAAACATCTAAACCTATTATTGACATTTGTAGCTTGCTCACTTCTGAACTATCAGTGTAATAGTGGTCCCCAAATACAGCCCTCTGAGCCTCATGATATTCATGCAGCATTCAAGCTTCAAAATGTGTCATTTGTGGTTGTAATCCTGCAAAACGTGAAAGTTGTTGTGTTTTTTTGTACGCAGTTGTCTCAGAGGCCCACAATAGCTGACCTGCAGGCCAGAAAAATTCTGCGCTTTCACGAGTATGTGGAGTCCACTCATGCTCAAGACTATGACCGGCGCGCAGACAAACCCTGGACCAAACTCACACCTGCTGACAAGGTCTGAGTCAATCATTGGTCTCATCTGACCCCTAGTGGTGACCGATATACCAGCATTCAAATGCTTTCTTATGTAAACTGGAGAGAGTTACATAAAAACATTTGCACGTAATTGAACATGTCTGTACTTTAGCAAAGAAAAAGTTAGGCAAATCTCATTTAAATAGACAAAAGAGAGAGTTTTGGAAGTTTTATATGTAGATTAGACATGCTATCAACGTTACAGTTGAACTCAACACCAGCAGATGTTCTGAGCTTTCAGGGTAGTTCTTCCTATTTCACCTTTTGTTCTTTGTTCTCCTCCAGGCGGCCATAAGAAAAGAGCTGAATGAGTTCAAAAGCTCAGAAATGGAAGTTCACGAGGAAAGCAGGATATTCACCAGGTCTGACACTTTTAAAGCTTTCTTAATTGGAATAAATCTCTTTCTTACATTCATAAGTATGTTGTGTTATTAACTATAATCGTGTCAGATTTGTCATCGTTATTTTCTAAACTCCCTTTTCCAGTTGCCAAAAACAAATCTCCAGTAAATGTAACCATTACTAATCTGATAAACTGACTAAGAATTAAGTTATTAATTCAGATTTTGTATCTTAACACCTTATGTAGATTTTCTACAGCAGAGATGTCCAAACTAGGGCTCGTGGGCCAAAGTTGGCCTTTAGGGCTGTAACAGATAATCGTTGGTCTGTGAACTGTACGGATCACAACCCACAGTTCGGAATGCACATGACCTGCGGATTAATAACTTTTTTGTTAACTTGTTAACTTGTAGGTTAATCCAACATTCATAACAACTGCAGAGAGATTGCCTCCCGCGTTATTCAAATCACATGTGTGAAAGAATTTTGGCTTTTCTTTAAAATATAATGATGATGGAAAAAGTTATGGTGAGACCTAAATGCTTGGTTATTAATTAAAGGTGTTTTCTGTCACTGTTTGTTTAGCCTGTATTGATGCATTCAGTGAAAGTTGCAGAACTAAACATAAAAAGATTGTGATCTCAATTCAAACCCTCATGAATGGTAAATGATAATGATTTGCATATGTTTCTTAATTGAAGATTCAAAGTGCTGCTTTCAAATCTGCGTTTGATCGAGAGAGATTCAGTTTTTACACTTTTTCAGTATTTACAAACAATTAAATGATACAGAAGTACTGGAAGAACAGTTTATAGTTCAGATATAAACACTGATGTTTATGGTAAAGATTAAAATCACAGTTTTATGGAACTTGACACTGGTGAATATTGTAGCAACTTCATTGTATAACCAACATGCTGACAAACAACCATCCAAACCAACCATCCGTTATGTCACTAAATAAGGTTTTAAAAATGATCCACCTATAATCAATCATGACGGTATATGTGTAAATTGTTGAATCATTAATTGAAAATAAACATGATTTTTTGTACAAGATGTACAATTTCTATATTACGCATTATCAGCCACAGTAGCAAAGATTATTTTTCATATTAAGTATGTTTTTAACATCTGGTTCTTTCTTGATTTTTATTTTTATTAAGTTCTGTTTGGTAAAACCAATCATTTTTGCTGTAATATTTTTGTATAAATTGCAAGCAAATGACATTTATCTCCTCCCTTTATTGCTGATCCAAAAAATGGTCCGATCTGTGACTTAAAAACTGCAGTGTGATCTGAAAACCGTGAGAATTGTGATCTGTTACACCACTAGTAAACTTTGAATTGGCCCACCCTCCCACATGAAAAGAGTATGAGAATGGTGGGGAGGGTTGGGGCGAATGCCTTTAACAGAGATCATAATTTTTCATTTTACAATACTTTTGTTTGTTTGTTTGTTTTATTCCTGAGCTAAAAAAAGCTAACTGAAAATAAACATTTCAATTTAATGCTGTAAATGAATCTGATTTTGTAAATAATAGTGTATAAATACAGTTGCTCAACGGATAGAGAACAATGCAAAAACTTTGGCGAGCAAATCAAGGCAAAAAAAAACTGTTGCAGCTTGACTAGTGTAACTCCATTCTGTTATAAATGGGATTGATTTTTATTTATTTATTCATTTTTTTACAGTGATAAGTTAATTATAAAATGTAAAAATATAATATACATTATTTAATATGAAGCAACATTTTGTAGTTATTTTTAAATAGTAAATAAATGAAACCACCCTAAATCAAGTTTGGTTTTTGTCCATTCAAAAGTAAGATGTATTCATTTATTTACATTTATAATATTTATTTTTTATTTTACATTGTTATTATTATTATTATTATTATTATTATTATTATTATTATTATTCATTGTTTTTAGTATTATTATTATTAATCAAACATGCTACAAAGTAAATACAGGTTCAAATACAGAGCACTAACCATATGCACATTTCCATAAAATTATATTTTCTATTGTTTTTAATAAAACAGAAATAAGAAAGTTGAAATGAAGCAAGTTATACATTTAATAAACTGAATATTAAGTCTACAAATAGAAGCAAGGATGTAACACCACAGGGTCTGTACAATTGGCATAGGAGTGTCAGTAAACAGAAGATTCAAAATACACTTGGCTAAAAACAAATTCAAAAACATATTTAGTTTGTTCGCATAATTGTATGAATGCAAGACTTAAAAAGTTTTTAACTGAACACTGGAAATAGCATTTTCAAGAAACCAAAATAGTCACATTGCTCCAGTCTTTTATCCAGTCTGTTATCTCTTTTAAAACATTTTATTTATTAATCAATGCATCATTGCTCAATATAACTATTAATTTTCTTGAAAGTTCATGTAGTTGTTTAAAAGGTGGCCATTAAATGGCAAGTCAGAAAAATATTTTATTAATTTTTTCATTAAATAATATATTTATTTATTATTTAATTATTTAATCATGCATTATTTCATTTATTTATAAGATTCATCATTTTATTTATTTAGTTTATGAAACAATGTTTATGATCATTTACTTTAACTTGATTCATCTATATGTTTATAACAATAAACCATCTTTCACTTCTCTTGCAGGTTTCATCGGCCATAACCATCATCCCCAAAGAGTAAGCTCTGGACCGATTTAAAAACTACCCCTATAACTGCAGCTAAAAGCATCCTGTTTCTCATGATCCTCCAGCACATACTGAAGAGCAGAAGGAAGAAGAAGTGATGATGAGGGTTTGTAAAGTATCCTGGTACTTCACACTTTAGTCTTCCGACACTTTGGGGAGCAGGTTTGGAGTGCCACTTCCCATGATGCCCACAGCCAGATCACATTGTTGGTGGAGTATTGTAGGGAAAGAGGGACACAAGACTGTATTGGGGTATTTTAATAGTCTTCATGGTACACATACTTCTGTGATCAAGAAAAGCTTGCGTACCATCAATAATAATATTTTTAATAATAATAATGTGTGTTTAATGATATGCTGTCCATTTATGCCTTAACACTGGTACTTTTTTTTTTTACCTTGACCTTAGAGTAAGACAGAAGATGCATAAAAACACTGTTTCTCACTTTAAATGTGTGTTGATCTGTAAGCACACCTTTTGACATTCTCAGGACGACAGCACATGGTGTAACTTTCTCTATAAGTGCATTTTACTGTATATGACTGTCATTTTTACTGTTTCGCATAGAGTCTCCACCTTCTTTAATAATATCCTATTTTTTTAAACAACACAGCACTTCACATTAGATATTACAAGGTGAATCCTACAAAAACACAACTTATATTATGCAAATTAAAAATAATAATTTAAAAAGCAAATGAAAAAGGGTTTGGCATGAAGAAAATTTAGCCTTCAAACCAGAGGTGCCCAAACTCGATCCTGGAGGGCCGATGTCCTACAGCTTTTAGCTCCAACTTGCTTCAAACACCTGCACGGATGTTTCTAGAACATAGGTCTCAAACTCAATTCCTGGAGGGCCACAACTCTGCACAGTTTTCCCTAATCAAACACAACTAATCAAAGTGTTCATGACTACTAGACTACTACTATTAAGCAGGTGTGAGTTGGAGTTGTTTAGAGCTAAGCTATGCAGAGCTGCGGTGCTCCAGGAATTGAGTTTGAGGAATCCAGGAATTAATCAAGGAATCCAGGAATTAATGTTTTAGAAAGCCTAGGAAGAGCTTAATTAGCAAGCTCAGGTAGGTCTGATTGGGGTTGGAACTAAACTTTGCAGGACACCGGCCCTCCAGGACTGAGTTTGGACACCCCTGCTCTAAACTACTAAGATATTACTTCAGCTTTGTGGTAGTATATTTGTAATATTAAAATGTGAGTTCTTATTATAATGTGTGATGTTTAACTTTAGTGTGTATCGTTCTATAAAGTTGTTTCTATATATTTTATTTACTTTATTACAGTGAAAATCCTGTAATAGAAATATTTCCTAGATAACTTTGCATTAAAAGCGGCATAAAAATAAATTGTTTTCACATGTGACCATAATTAATGTGACTTTTTATCATATTACTGGAGTTTTTTTTTTTTTTTTTTTCATATTTCTAGAATATTTTTTTCCACAATGCCAAACTTTTTTAATGATCCTAATGCTTCATTTTCTTCAGACAAACACTTTTTTTTATTTTGGGGAAGGGAGGGAAATGATGACGTGCTTCATGAGATTCTGCTCTGTGTGATATAGTCGACTGTACATTGAACAATTACAAACAAAATGGTTGATGTTACATCATGGAGTCATTGTAAAAAAAAAAAAAATCTTGGTGCATTTTTTTTATGTGGTAAGATAACCACAAACTAATTTTCACATCACTGCTGGTTTTATGGTACACTTTATTTAGTGGGCCTCTAGAGGGCCTGTGCACTGTATAGAGACATGCTGTAGATTCATTATATTGTATATCTTGTCTTCGTGACACCAGAAATTTGTTTTAATTATAGTATTACACTATGCTGTTTTATGAAATGCAAACAGTATGACTACATGTGAGACAATGATTCGGTACAGAACAGCTGTATTGATACTTTTTTATGTAAAGATATAATAAAAAGGACTTTCAAGTAATTTGTGTACATCACCATTAATTTAAGTCTGTGAGTATTCTTTGTTGTTACTTATACAGTATGTACTTATATTTTCCACCTTTAATGTAAACTGTAACTTGTACAACTGCCTAAAAAACAAACTTTTAATTTTAGGTGTGGGGAACTAAAAATGAAAAAACGTGGTTGCATAAGTGTGCTCACCTTTAAAGTAATACTTTGTTGAACTTGAAGCATCATTACATTTTTCTACAGCACTCACGTCTTTTTAGGTACAGTCTTTTTGAGTCTATCAGCACGGCACATCTTGACTAGGAAATATTTGCCCACTCTTCTTCTCAAAAATGCTTCAAATTTGTCACATTGCGAGGACATCTCCTGTGGACAGTCCTCTTCAAATCACCCCACAGATTTTCAATAGGGTTTACATCTGGACTCTGGCTGGGCCATTCCAAAACTTGAATTTTCTTCTAGTTAAGCCATTCCTTTGTTGATATTCATGTGTACTTTGTGTCGCTATCATGCTAAAAGATGAAGTTCTTCTATCATCAACTTCCTAGCAGAAGCCTGAAGGTTTTCTTCTAGTATTAACTGGTATTTAGCATTGTTCATATTTCCTTCCACCTTTACTAAGACTCCAGCTCTAACTGAAGAAAAGCGACCCCAAAGCATGATCCTGCCACCACCATGCTTCACTGTGGGTATGGTGTTTCTTTGGTGATGTGCAATGTTGTTTTTGCACCAAACATACCTTTTGAAACTATGACCAAAAAGTCCAACATTGGTTTCCTCTGACCATAACACATTTTCCCTCGTGCTCTAGGGAAAATTGAACTGGGTCTGGATATTCTTTGTAAAAAGGCTGCCATCTTGCCACCCTATGCCATAACCCAGACAGATGTAGAATACAAGAGATTGTTGTCACATGTATTACACAGTCAATACTTTTAAAGGGGTGGTCCAGTACAGTATCATACTTTAAATTTAACCGATGTGTAATGTAGCTGTGTGAACATAAACAGCATCTCTGAATGGAATGCGCTTAAAGCTCAATGCAAAGGGAGACCTTGGCTTTTACACAGTTTGCTTAGCAAAGCCTACAGTGAACGAAATTTGATTTCAAATATGTCATAAACTCAACAGGTTATGCGCACACACCCTACTGATTGTAGGGGCGTGGCTTAAGGCGCTGTAATGTTATAGCAGAAAAAGTTAAAATGGCTTCCAAACGCTGCTATTTTAACAGCTTCTTCTGTTTCTGTATTTGGGCTTCCAAATGATGTCTCAGTCGAATTTAGGCTCAAACTTTTACAACTCGTTACACTGACTGACGGTCTTTACACAGGCAAAATGCATGCTAGTAGAGGTGTGGTGCTTCCTGGTCACGTTGAGCTGATCCACAAATCACAGCAAGTTATGTTTGCTCAGCAATGAATGCCTCTTAAGGGTAGGCTTCCAGAGGAACTAGGAAATATGACAGTTGTTTTCATGTTAGCTAAGTAGCTGAATATAATCAAATATATATCAAAAATAATGTGCGTTGACGGTTTTTGTCATAGGGGCACTTCAGAACATTTTGAAAGGGCACTTTCTATCCAAGACTAAAAAGGCCATGTGCACTGCACAGGCTGAGCCCTATGTGTGCACGTGCCTGAGCATGAGCACACTTTGCTTTGCATCTCAAGCCTTAAAAATACACTCTGGACCACCCCTTTAATGTTACTGTGGGTTTCGAAGCCTCCCTGATCAGTTTTATCTTTTCATTAATATTAGAGGGACGTCCAGGTCTTGGAAATGACGCTGTTGCACCATATTCTCTCCACTTGATGAAGATGGTCTTCACTGTGTTCCATAATATATCCATGCCTTGGAAAAAATTTTTGTAGCCTTCTCCTGACTGATACATTTGAACAATGAGACCCCTCTGACGCTTTGGAAACTCTCTGCAGACCATGACTTTCACTGTAAGGTGCAACTAGGAAAATGTCAGGAAACAGCTGAATTTTATTCTGGGTTAATTAAAGACTCCTATTTAAAATGAGTTTGAATGTGATTGTTTAATTTTAAACAGCCATGTGCCCAGTTATAAAAGGGTGTGCATACATATGCAACTGTATTTGAGTTGCCTGCACTTAAAATATTTAAGTTTGTTTTTCTTGCAAATGTACAGGTTATAGTTGACATTAAAGGTGGAAAAAGTTCTAAAATGATTTACTGTAGTTTCATTTTTTTACAACACAGAAACCTTGCATTTTAAAAGGGTTGTGTAGACTATTTATAGCCACTGTGCGTTTTAGATAGCCTGGGTAATTACGCATGGAAATATTCAATGGATGCCTCATATACTAATTAAAGTGTTCATTAACACCACCAAACACATCAAAAATACAATGTTTATATTTTTGATGTCATTAGATTTTTTTATTTTTTTATTTTTTATTATAATGTGTTTTTCTTTTTAGACATACAGTACACAACAAACCGAACAAAACATGAAATGCCTGACAACAGGAATATACATATGGCAAAAGCCATAAAACATTGTGCTCAAAACCCACACAATATGGCAGGGCCAGGAAGAAGTTTGGTGAAAACTATAAGGACATTCTCTCATTCCGAATCTCAAAATGCCAGTCTCAAGGTTTATATTGTCCAAATATGGTGACCATGTGCAAGTAAATGATCAGTTGTAAAGTGGCTAAGACATGTTACATGTTCCAGTGGAATAGTCTATTGAATAATTGAATGTCATTATATTTAATGGAAGTTGGTTTATCACTGATCAATGAAATCAAAATGTTCTTACTACACTGCAAAAAACTCTTAGTTGTCTTAATTTTTAAGCTGAATCAAATTAACCTTATGAATCCATTGAACTTAAATTGTACTTGTGGCAGCAAAAGTTAACAGGTAGAACAATCGTTGTTTATGCTTGTTCCTAATCAGTTGTCGTTAGATTGTTGGGTAATTTTTCATTGCAGTACTGCATATATTTATATGTGAGCCATTTAAGATACATGTCGAAGCATAAGATGTTTAGTCATGGTGACAAATACTGTTTTTAGCATGCAGTGTGGAATTGCTATATCTAAGACATCACCCAGCATGTGCCACTTTATTTTTACGCTATTCTAAAAGGTAAAGTATGCAGCATTGACTTGAGGCCTTTAGAGGGCACTATAGACTTGTTGAAAATAAATATACTGTACATCTTCTGTTTTCTGCATCCTTCCACACTTAATCAAGACTTTCTCCTAATGAATTATGAGATTCAAATTTTATGTTTTAGCCATACAGTTGTGATCTCTTTTTACCCTGTTATTGTAGCATTTTGTGTTGAAATCGTGCAATATCAGCTTTCTGTGTGGTTTCATGTGGAGTTAAATCTATTTTTTTTTTTTTTTTTTACAGTACGAGCGCTCAAAAGCTTTTGAAATGTTAATTAATAAGCATGCGAGGGGAAATGTCATTGTGGCTGTCTTATTGATATGTTTATGACCAGCCCACCTATCATGACATTTTGAAGTTTTTCTGTTTCATGAATTTTTCATGGTTTTCCGCAGCTCTCCAAGCCTCTTCACTTCCAGCACTGCAGCCTGCGTCTCTTTCAGCTTTTATCTGCCTTTTTCACCCAGTTCCCAATGCTATGGCCCTTTCACACCAATGGTTTAAGGTTTAATGGTGGTTTTATCAGGGCCGAGAATTCAAGTGAGTAAAGGGATTTCATATTTTTTTTCATCTTGATTATAAACAAGTCTTAGGATAACATGATCCACTACTTCAGTATTAAACACATTCGTATTTATTACTAATTGTTTTAAATATAACATTTTGAGAAGCCTGGACCAACCCAATGGTGAACAAAAATTATCATTTCATTTTTTTTTTTATTTATTTTATATTCAGCTGATATATGGGGCAGTTGGGAGCACCTTTAGCTTAGCATAAATCATTGAATTGAATCAAAATCAAAAGCTATTTTGTATTCTAGGTCAGTGTTTCCCAAAGTCGATATCCAAAAATCAAAATCCAATTTTATTAAATTTTATTTTATTTCTCATGCATTTTCTTTTTGGCTTAGTCCCTTTATTCATCAGGGGTTGCCACAGCGGAATGAACCGCCTACTTATCCAGCTATGTTTTACGCAGTGGATGCCCTTCCAGCCGCAACCCAACACTGGAAAACACTCATACACACTCTTTTACACACATACACCTATACTGCAAGTATTTGGACTGTGGGAGAAACCGCAGCACCCGAAGAAAACTCACGCCAACACGGGGAGAACATGCAAACACCACACAGAAAGGCCAACTGATCCCGCTGGGGCTCGAACCAGTGACATTCTTGCTTTGAGGTGATCGTGCTAGCCACTGTGATGCCCTATCCATAACCTACTGAAGATAGGCCAGTCAAACTTTGTTTAGGTGGGAGTGGCCAGTGTTGCCAACCATTTCCAATGAAAAGTAGCTAAAGCCTGCCCAAACAGTAGTTCATTGTTGCCAGATGACATCACACACTAATTTGCATATCAGTGATGTCATCACAAAGTATCTGACAAGCGTAAAAAAGCTGTAAAAACTGTGAATCTGTTTGAAAAATACATTTCTGTTTTGATCCCTGGCATGTAATGTAATGTGAATGTTTCAGTTTGTTAATAAAAAAAAAATAAAAAAAATAAATAAAAAAAAAGCTCGTCATGTTTCTACTCTCTGAGGTGCCGTGTATTATGTTATATTAAAACATTACATCCAGATGCACAATAAATGGGTTCTTATTCACATATTATTTTGCGTGATGATGTCAATGCGTAATCGCAACTCAAAACTACATCTTTATGTAGTATACAAAATATTTCAAGTTTTCTCAAAATGACTGGTCATCTCAGCAAAAACCTTATTTGAAATATGTCCATTTAGATTTGTATAAAAAATATAGCTGACCCTTTGTAAAAGTAATACAAACACTTTTTTATAAGATTTTATTTTTAAATATAACACTGATATTGAACAGCTACATTCTTTTAAACAATAGCAGCTTGTTTACTTACATGTTTTAAATAGTGAAATTAACACATTTGTAAAAGTGACAACAATTATAGCATTATTGGAATTATTTATTGCTGCCTAAATTACCAACAATTATTTGATAACAAATATCAGTAAATTAACAGTTATGAAAAACAATCTGAACTAGCAATTTACTCTACTAAGTGAAGTCTGCAGCCACTGCTCTTTGGAGTCACTTTTTAAAACATGCTAAAAGTAGCCAAATTAATGTTAAAATTTTCTAAATTTTGTTCCTATAGTTCCTACTTGAAGTAGTATGAATAGTTGCTAAATCTAGCAACAAAATTGCTTAGTTGGCAACACACAAGTGGCGAAAGATGGAAGGGTTTGCATGAAAAGGGGAGTTGCAGTATGTGCACATGCTGATTTTTACAGCGGCAACACAAACAATGATGCAGGGGAGATAGACAGTAGGGCTTGCATAGACTAGTCAAGCGATCTACTACTTCAACCACTTGTCGACGCTCTCAGAAGCAATCGACTACTAGAGCGTGCATTCATTCATTTTCTTGTCGGCTTAGTCCCTTTATTAATCCGGGGTCGCCACAGCGGAATGAACCGCCAACTTATCCAGCAAGTTTTTACGAAGCGGATGCCCTTCCAGCCGCAACCAATCTCTTGCAGATGTTTCCCATCTCTGGGAAACATCCACACCCACATTCACACACACACTCATACACCTGTACCGCATGTCTTTGGACTGTGGGGGAAACCGGAGTACCCGGAGGAAACCCACACGAAGGCAGGGAGAACATGCAAACTCCACACAGAAACGCCAACTGTGTTGAGGATCGAACCAGCGACCTTCTTGCTGTGAGGTGAACGTGCTACTCACTGCGCGACTGCCTCACCCATTACCAGAGCGTGCATTTACCCTAAATATTTATTTTATCAACATTAACACCACAGGGAATCCTCTCGAATGGTAGCATGGTTTCCGCTACATTAATTCTTCCGTGGCGGGGCGCCACACCAAAAAACATTACAGCTTCCCATTCAAAAGATTCAGTCGTGCTTTATAATAGCTGGTTATAATCGCACCAAAAAAAATTTAAAAGGTACTTGAATTATAACAGCGCAGACTTTACTTTGTGTGCGTCAGTTGTTTAACCCTTAAAGTTTACGGGCTGAATGACTGACTGACAGATGCGTGAGGCCAGCTAACACGACGTAGCTTTCAGTTAGATTAACAGTTTCCATAAGTATACTTTACAGATAAAGGTCTATTGCACTACATATTATGGTTTTATCTTAATAATTGTGCACGCAAGCTAAGAGTTATTTCAATAACGCCATAGGTGTTTGGTAGATCTGTATAAAAAAAAGCCTGCCACCACAGCTGGAAAAAAAAATAAAATCCTATAGGAAACACAGAGTAATGTAATGAACATCTGTTTCCTCTACTAACCAAGCTAGCGAAATCATTTCTTGCTATCCCTGCCTCCAGCACACGGAGTGAAAGAAATTGTCTTTGGCCGGCAACACTGTAACAAGACAAAGAGAAACCTGCATCCCTCTCACGCGGATGCGCATGTATTTCTAAATGTAAACCAGCGATCCTTGAACTTGACCAGACTGACTAGAGGATGAGAGCAGGGATGATGTGTTCTGTATATGAAGTCGGATGAAGTAAGATTCTCTTCCTTATTTCTGTCGAAAACAGGGTAAATATAAATGATTAAATTGCAAGTTGAAGGGCTTTTCATTCATAGTTGCGTTACTTTTTTTTTTTCTATGACTTTTAAACATGAAATACATTTTCTCATACATTATGTCTGCATGTTAAAATAGCATGCAGTCATTTGTTATTTTACTGTGTCTGTGCATATTTTATTTATTATTTTAATATATTTTTAAATTTATTTATTAATATTTTATTTATTATTTATTTTCTGTTTGGCTGTATAGATTATTGTCGCTTGTTGAACTATTTTTTTTCTGAACCAAAATAATTTTCATTCTTGTTATCACTGCTGGAAACTTAAATATTAGAGTTATTTTTTTTTTTATCAGACTACTTGTTTTATAACAGACTTATACTTGCACGCTGTCACGATTACCAGCGATCCTATTCCATTAGATTGCTGGAGTGCTCTAACAATAACCATGGACTTCAAATCCGCCATTTCCGGACTACATATTCATACATGCACTCCGGTCACACTCACACATGCTTCCTCATCTAGACTGATTACTCGCACCACCAGAGGATTGTCAGAGACTGATTGCACACACTACTTAAGCCACACACTCACCTATTCAGTTTGCCAAGTCTTGTTTACTGTCAGCAGCTCTACAACGTGTTTCCCAGCCTTGTTATCCTGTGTACCGACCTTAGTTTTGTTAGTATCTTTGTCTTTTTCTGCTGCCTGCCTTTTGACCTCTCGCCTGTTACTGATTACGATTCTGAACTGCCTACACATACTACACATACACATACATTTGGAACTGAGTTTGACACCTGTGACCTAGAGGAAACCCATGCGAGCACGGAAAAAAAACATGCAAACTCCATACAGAAATGCCTACTGACCAAACTGAGGCTCAAACCAGAGACCTTCTTACTGTGAGGCAAACAAGCTACCCCCTGTGTCACCGTGCAGCCGTATACTGTAAACTTAGTAACTAAATCATTTTGACTAAGGTATATCTATCAAAACTGAAAAAGTACTGCTAGCAATACTAACTAACTTTGCCTCTGAATAAACATAAACAAAGAACATTGATCACACACTTACCAAATCTGTAGCGACAGGACAATCAACACCAATTAAAAGCATGTCTTTTTTTGTTATTTCACCATTTCCAGAACTCACTGGTTCCTCACAAACATATGTTTGTCTCGTGCAAACAGACCACTGTAATCCAATTGCTTGGGACCACATGCAAACTGTGCTCTCATCGCGGGGAAATGGAAACAACCCTTCATTGCAGCACATTTATAAACACAACACTGATCACCCATGTCTCCAAACAATTCTACGTCTACTTGTTTGAATTACAGATGACAACACAACGTGGCATCTCTATGAACACTGGCTGATTTATACTTCTGCGTCAAGCACACGCTTAGGCCGTCGGTATCACTGACACACACCTCTCAAAAAATGTAACTACATGCACAACGACGTGTAGCACAAGCTCTGTGATTGGTCGGCTTGGTAGCGCTGACAAGTGCGAGCAGGACCGAGAGCCGCGCGAGTCCGATAGAGCGATTGTGGAGTCCTGTGAAGGAACTCCAGATGGAAAGTTTTGTTTTGTGTTTACCTCATGGTTAAAGTTGCTGCACGTCTGCCGGTTCCTGCTTCAAAATGAGTAAGTTTGAACCACTTGTACATTAAGGAAGTGTTTAGAAAAAACAAAACACCAGCAAAAAAACTCAACAAAGAGGAACATAAACAACTCACTGCCAATTAGTGTTTCGGAAGTGTTATTGCAGAAAAACAGCACACAGAAGTATAAATGCACAGCTACACACGTTCTGTGCACCGTGGGACACATCGATCACTTGATGCAGAAGTATAAACCAGGCTTAACAGGTAAAAGGAGTCTTTGAAGCTATATCATGCAAATGAATGAAGTTTTACATTTGCAATTTGTTCACAATAGAATGCATTGATTCGTTCTTTATAAGTCTTTGTCATGAATTAATGAACAGATGAGCTGAAATCTCAATAACGTCACTTTCCTCCAGCCAGCACAGACGGCCAATCTCCACGCTGGAATTTACACAATGATCTCAACATGTGACGTTGCTTCAAAATTTCTTTTTAAACTGGAAAAACAAATTTGCTCTGAACAACAACAATCTTTTACTTGTAAGCTAATCCTAAGTGTCCTAATCGTGTTTTTAGCAACGTGGGACATTTCGTGACCCTTTAAAGTGCTTTGAGATGTCATGTTTTTTTTTTTTTTTTAGCTCTACTATCAGAAATGGAATTCACATGACTGTAGCATATCAAAGACAGCAAAGGTTGCATCTGCTGCCTTTGAAATTCAATAAAAAGAAGGCATCTCAGAAGACAGGAAGTGGAGGAGAATTTGTATACAGACTTGCCTTTCTTTGTTGGAGCATTTTGGAGCTTCGACACAGGGTGCAAAACCTAGCACATGGATCCACTGGATTTTAGAGATGGAAAGCAAAAAAAGAAGCATAACGGCTAATGGTAGCACTGCGGATTTGTTGATATGCAAGTAAGAAGACCAAAAGTCTGATATAATTGGCTGAGATGCTTCATCTAATCTATGTTGATACTAGAAGATGTGTTGCAGTATCTTGCCACTGTTAAAACGTCCCTATTAGATCATAAGATACTGATTTTGTAGCAAGTTGTACTGATTTGTACTGTACTATTGTATCACGGTTTTCAGATCTTGGAATGTTACGTTTGATGTTTAAAATAAAAAGAGAGTGCTACAAACAAATTTCATAATCAAATTTAAGTTTTAGCCTGTAACCTATAAGAAACAAAATAGGAACCAATCTGATAAGTCAATAGTTACCACTTACCACTAGCAGAAAGAAAGGCATGCAGGTTTGGAATAACATGATGATGAGCAAATGATGACAGATTGTTCATTTTTGAGGTTACTTAACCTTTAAAAAGAGCAGTGGAGGCCATTGAAACATGGAAACATTTGCACACCGTTAATGAATGTAAAGAGGTTTACAGGTTATTGGTGTAATCACACTTGTAATGGTGAAATATCCTCACCTTTCATCTGTCTTTGCTTCCTGCACTGATTTCACAAGCTTTGCTATTTATACAGGATTGATTAAGAGCTATGACTTTCAAAAGAATCATCCTAGTGATTAACCCTCTCCTGTGCTCTATTAAACTAAGTATAACCTCCGTAAACCAGGAGAAGCTTGACTGCCATCTGATTGAATCCTTATGTGAAATACAGAGACGGTGTTAGACTGCAAATGAACATAGAAAGATGAAGCATAAAATGGAGGAATGTAGGAAATGGAACAGAAAAATTTGACTTTGAATATGACATTCTTGATATGGGAGTTGGATTTATAGAATCAGTGTGTGATGCAAGATGGGAGAAGGGAGCAAGTGGAAGGAGAGTGAGTGATTCAGTGTGTCTTTGGATTGATTTGAGCAGTGGAACTGGGCGGCTCCTTTTTGGATTCCATTTCCAACTGTCTGGCAGCATCCATAAATATTCAGAAGTTGATTTGACTATAGACACAAAGGAAAAGTTTCTTATTATTATTCAAGATAAAATTGCAATCAGTTTTGTGCAAGTCTTTATAAATATTTATATACTTTCAAAAAGAAACTAGATTTAAAATCCAATGATCCACTTGTAAAATGCAGACCGATTCACCCTGTCTACACACTATTATTACTTGATGCTCCAGAATAACTATATTTTCATGTTTTCACAGGCAATGTAAAATTTTATAAAAATGTTCAGAGAGGTCAACTTCAAGCCCAAAAATATCCCCTAAAGTGTACTGTACCTCTGGACAGGGATGGCTGACGTGAAACTGAGTTTTGACAAAGTGTCGAGATCCTGAAGCACAAGTGTTTCAAAATACTGCACCAAAGCATGATCTGAAACAGCCATGTCACATGTCTAAAGTGTTTTGAAACATTAGGTCACCTGGCTACAGCAATTCAACGCATTGGGCATTCCAGAAGCATCTCGACACAAAGCGAATCTGGGTTTGACTGACTGGGTCAGAAAAACATCTCTATCTTCTGTAGCCTAGTGGACTGTGCATGTGCACTGAGTAACTGTGCTGCAAATAGCCCGAGTTCAAATCCTGACTTGTACAAATACATTGAAATTATGATTTGATGTATTTTATTAATGTTACTTTATTATGACCGAAACAAGACATATTTATACACAAAGTGTTTATTTGGATGTCAGACCAATGTTAAAACAAAACATGTTACAAGAACTGAGCATTTAAAAACTAACATTTATAGCTGCATCACCCTGGATTGTTGATTATCGCGGCATGCTAGTCTGGAAATCTTACCACTTCACTAAATCACTTCAAGCCTCAAATCTACAATGTGGGGTTCAAAACTTCAATTTGCTTGTTTCTTTGCTGAAGCTTGCTTTGCTTAGAGGTTTGCTTAGAGCAATACATAAATACCTCTAGATGTGACTGTAGATGAGACTGGTTTCGTAAAGTTTTGAAGGTTTGACACATTTGCTTTGACTGTTTAAGTGTTTCAGAAAGCCTCGGTTTGCCAACTACTTCCTCTGGACTTGGAAGAAGAAATGCCTGTCAAACGCATCAAAAGTGTGAAGCAAAGTAAATCCATGTCCATCTGGCCTCAGAAAACAGCAGAACTGCAATAGAAGTCTGTCCAGGCTGACACTGGTTTAGGCCATCAATATATTCTTGATGCCCTCTACTGAAGCTTTCAGAAAACCTGCAATAAAACGAAATACTATGTTACACTTGATCTGCCATCATACAAAGTTAAATATTTATAATCTTCTTCTTCTTCTTTGGCCTTAGTCCAGTATGGTTGCAGGGTCTGCTCTTTGGAACCAGTCCTCCATTTAGACTTGTCCATATGATAACGACTTTTTTACACATTCCGGCCGGCCTGTCACCTGGGCCTGTCACCCTCATACACTACGGACAATTTAGCCTACCAATTCACCTGTACCGCATGTCTTTGGACTGTGGGGGAAACTGGAGAACCGGGAGAAAACCCACGCGAACGCAGGGAGAACATACAAACTCCTCACAGAAATGCCAACTGAGCCAAGGTTCGACCAGCAACCAAGCAACCTTTTTGCTGTGAGGCGACAGCACTACCTACTGCGCCACTGCTTCACCCTGAAATATTAAATATATATATATATATATATATATATATATATATATATATATATATATATATATATATATATATATATATATATATATATATTATCCCATTCAATAATTTTGACTCATGCCTCTGAATATATGACTATTAGGGTTTAATTTAATTTCTATAGGATTAATGTTGCAAAATATCTATTTTTAATTGCACGCACAAACAAACCCAACCAAATTAGGTACTGCTATGAGTAAACTGCAGCAATCCAAGAGAGGAATGAAGACAAAGAGATAAACAAAGCACACACCAGAACATATAACAATCAATAAAGAAACAAGGACAAAGGATGGTTTGTGAACACAGCCAATTACAGTATATAAATAGCACCCAGAGGAAACCCACACCAACACAAGGAGAATATGCAAACTTCACACAAAAAAGCCAACTGACCCAGTGGGCACTCAAACCAGCAACCTTCTTATTATGAGGCGACAGTGCTAACCACTGAGCCATATAATTATTTAGACTTTCAAAAAAGAAAATGCTCAAAGACTCAAAATCCAAAGATCCACTTGAAAAATGCAGATAAATTCACCATGTCTACACACTATTATTACATGATGCTCTGGAATAACTTTATTTTCATGTTTTCTCAGGCAAACCTAAACTTATGTTCAGAGAGGTCAGCTTCAAGGACAAAATATCCCCTAAAATGTACTGTACCTTTAGACTTGGAAGAGGCAATGCCCCGTCAAATGCATCCAAAACCACGAATTTAAGTAAATCCATGTCTATCTGCCCTCAGAAAAACAATCTTTGCCCAATGTGACATCCTTTGCTCGATAATCACATTACCTCTGTATAAACAACCACCTTTCACAGGACAAACAGTACCAATAACACCATGGTGGAGGAGAATGGGGCTGTGACACAATAACATGTCAAAAGGCACATGGTCTTGTCTCAACTTGATCCAAGACAGGATTAAAATAGAGACATGCAGGACTGCAACAAGGTCTACAGCTCTCTATTCCTTTTAAGAGATAACAAGGTCAGAAGTACCACTGACTCAACCGCTTGAAAGTGGCCCTGTCAAAGCTTCAAAAACACGAGAAAATGTAGCTGCAGACAGGTTCTAATTCTCTCACCTCTCACATTAAATGAGAATCAAACTAAGACAGAGTTTACACAAAAGGATTTGTCTTGGTGATCGAAGTGTCTAGTGGTAAGTATATGCATCATGTTGTCATGCGTCAAGCTGCAAAAATACACCTTTTGAAGCAGAGAGATGCTTCGTAAAATAATTTCAAAAGGTGTCTTGAGCTCAGACAAAGAGGCTCATTCAGAGACCAAACTGAAATTCTCAATCCTCAGCCAGGAATGCTGAATACTGCTCTAAGAGAAAGCAGACCATTCTGATTGAAACCTGCCAAGGAGGTTTTGAAATGTAATGCAAGACCCAAAAGCATATAGCTTGAGAAATGTCATATAATACCGTATACTTTTCTGACACTATACTAAGCTGACAAAACTTAAATCTTCTCCAATAGGACAAATGTTGCAGCTTAAAGGTGCAGTAGGTGATCTGGCTACTGGTTAGCAACAAGTTAGCATGATATATTTGAAACACTGTCCCTCCCCTGCCATCCAAAGCCACGCCTCCTGAAATCACACGAAAGAAGATAACAGAGACCAAGTAAATCATGTCATTCGCCACTTAGGAAACTTTACAGCACTTTATAATACTATAATTCTGAATTAAAAAACTGTATTATATTTAACACATTTTCAGTTGTGTAGCAAGCAAACCTTGTCACAGTGTGGTATATTTTATGCATGCAAAAATCGCTAGTCTTACTATCTCACACGCTTTGTCTTAAAGTAACTACTGTATGCTTAGAGCTTGGCTGGCAGTGTGAAGAAATTACATTTATTACTAAGCCATACTTACGTGCTATTTCAGACCGAATATTCAGAGTAGCAAGGTAAACAATATAGGGACCATTTCACAGGTTGTCATTGTTTAAAAATTATCCGATGTAAGTATAAAACCAACTTGACCTCAGGAAAGCAGGCAAGGCGAAATAGCGCTATTTACTAGTTTTGTTGTTAACCTAAATAAAAATCTGTTATCGATGCTGTAAAAGGTCCCCTAGAAACTAAAAATAGTCACATCAATCATTCTCCAGAAGATTTCAGTGGCTAAAGAACACTTCTGAGCCCATTCATAAAACAAGAAAATCTACAGTATATAAGCTTTGTGAGACTAAAATAGTTTTAAAACAGAACATTACCTGTCTAAAAGAAATACTTCAACCGTGGTGTCAACCTTCCTCCAGCATGTAAAAGTAACTCCAATATTGCTTCAGGATTTTAAAAAGTTTTGATTCAGTATTTGTTTTTACTGGTGTCTTTCTCTCATGTACAGATGAACATGGCCTGCGTGCACGCACATACAATAGATCTGCGTATGGCTGCAGATGCACAAGTCTACATTTTGTCATCTTGGAATTATAAGGTTCTATCTGTGTTCTGAATGATTTTGAGATAACAAGCTTTTTGCATTTCATAGCAAACAGTATGTGTGTAACATTTAATTTTTAAAATTCAAAGTCTTAAAATGTAAACAACTTATAAAATAAAAATATCCCATAATGTAAATAAGTTAATTGTCATTTAATAAGAATATGTCAATAACTTAATTTTGACAAAAAAAAATGTCAGATAGAACCTTATAATTCCTAGATGACAATTTGTTGACAGACAGTTTGGGCCAATTATCAGAATTATGGGAGTTTTCAGCCTGAACATTTTTTTATTGTAATTTAAAAAAAAAATTACTTATGCTTTACCCAGAATACAAAAATACAAATTAATACATTTTAGATCATTTATTTTATATCAGTACTATTGGAATGTGAAGAGACTTTTAATCAGCACAACATAAGATATTTCTGAAGACACTTCACCTTTAATCCTCTTCATTTACATGGACTACATGTTTGTACTTCAATCTACTGTAAATAAGGCATTTACCTTCCTGTCATGTTCGGGTCAAATCTGACTGATTTACAACCTAAATCACTCATAAATATTGTGTTTTACATCTGATTGCCTTAAAACCTTATGATATCCTCCACACTATGCATTTGAACATTTAAAAGGAATGATCATCTCTTTCATGGAATTTTTAGTGTTCTAATCAACCTTGTTACACTTGTGGTGTTCCCAGTCAAAAGTGACCACCATAGGAAATGAATGGGTATTCAGGCTATATTCATTCATCAGACAGAAAATGTCCCCACACACACTACCCCAACTCACTCACTCACTCCAGACTGAACAATGTCTTTTGCAGGTACACATCTCTTTTATGCGCTTATGTGCCGATTCTCCAGCCTGATCTCATAAGGAAACTGGTAAAAAGGTAATAATTTTACGTTTTGTCGGTTTAGTGGCCAATTCATATGAGTTCAGTCATACAAAATTGTAGGATTTTTAAAAGGAGGCGTGGCACCCAACACCACCCAACCCCACCCCGAAACCCAGTCGTCATTGGGGATTGGTAAATTGTACAAAACTGTACAATTTGCAAAATGAGATTGTACAAATAAGTTATGAATTGCCATAAAAGTGTTGGATCGTCCAATTTGAATCAACTTCCTGATAAAGCAGTGTATCATATCTTCTCACAGACAAGCATACTAGGTGTCTGTTATGTCAATCCATGTATGTGTGTCTTTCTTTATTTTTCTATTTTAGATTGTATTATCTCATTCAAAAAATGACCAAAGTATGACTAGTGCTAGTTCTGTGTCCATGCTCACCATCTATACCCTCAGTCACTATTCCCTATATTAGTACACTAATATAGTGCAATTGAGGACTGAACATTTGTTCACTCAGAACACAGGAAAGGATAGCATTTTGTTTGTGCTTTGCTGGTTGATAAATCTTTCAGATGTATTAAAATTAAAATTTCTTCAGTCAGACTGATAGTTATTTTAGCGAGCTGTCTATTAGTAATGAAACAAAGTATATTGATTTCTGTCATCTACACTCAAAAAAAAAAAAAATTGTTGAATGAACATGATTTAATCATGGCACCCTTTATGCATCTAATCCAATCAAGTAAACCTGAACTGCTTTGAACATGTTGTATGAACACAAAGCACATTTGTAGATAAAACATGGTTTCAATATGTCAGTCTAACTTCTTTGCAACTAACTGATTCAAAATGTTTGTATTGTGTCATTCTAATTAAAATGATTCTAATTTACTCAATGTAAATTAAATTATGTCTTGTTAAATCAGCTAGTAAATTTCTTGTTCAATATTGTTGTTTAAATTCATTAATTCATTCATTCATTTTCTTGTCGGCTTAGTCCCTTTATTTATCCGGGGTCGCCACAGCAGAATGAACTGCCAACTTAGCCAGCAAGTTTTTTTACACAGCAGATGCCCTTCAAGCCGCAACCCATCTGGGAAACATTCACACACACACTCATACACTACAGACAATTTAGCTTTAGCAATTTAGCTGATATGCGCGAAGTGACTCTCCAGAGTGAGAGTTATCGATTTGAAGCGTCTCAGTCTTATTGAATCAACATGTTCTGATCAAATTCATTTGATTATTTCTTGATTCAGTTTCAAATAACATGAATTAATCATTTAACATACGTAAAGTTGATTTGTCCTTTTCAATCTGACAAATTTTTATTTTGTAAATCCAATACATGCCTAGTTGTTTTTTTTGAGTGTATTGTTCATTTTGAAATATATTTTTAGCACCTATTTTTATTTTCATTGCAGTTATTTTTACGTCTAATTTTGTAAATTCATGTTAAACACTACTTTGAGACATTGTTTACAGCTAAAGGATGTTGAATAAAAATTTGGTGGAGAAAAATGATTTTTGGGCTAATATAAGAGCAGTTAAGGCAGACTGATCAATTTTGACTGAGAGCACTAAAATAAGGGGCAGGATGTGAACACGACAGGAGGGTTAAGCTCATAATCGCATCAAGAATAAGTACATAACTACATGTTAATATACATACATAGGTTTATAATGTAAATTGGCGTGCATGGAAACACTTTAATCACATTATTGCATTCTCACCAAACTGTGCATGTGTTTATTAGAAATGTGCTTTTGATGAAGTTTGCCACTTATTTTTGACCATGCTTTTGTAGACTAACTGTCAATGATCATTTATATCTCCAGTGGTATAGGTGCACAAACAGAAAACTCTCATGGACTAAATTGGAAATGAAATTTGCTTCATAAATGTCACAGGAGAGGGGCGGGACCAGAGCAGTAAGTATGGATGACAGTTTATTTGTAGAGTAAACAGGTAAAGTCTATTGCAGGATATTGATGAGCTGTGGACCAGATGATGAAGAGGGACCAGAGGATAATGATGAACCAGGAACTCTGAGAAACACACAACCAAAGGAGACCAGGAGAGAATCACACTAGGAGTATGGTAGACGCAGACACTGGAGATCATAAGGAAACAAACAGGTAAGTAAAACTGATGCCACAGTGACACTAGGGGCCCTATCATACACCCGGCGCAGTGTGGCGCAAGGCGCGGCGCAATAGTCTTTTGGTAGTTTCAGCTTGGCGCAAGAGTCGTTTTGAGGCGTTGCGCTACGCTGTTTAAATAGCAAATACATTTGCGCTCAGATGTGCGCCCATAGGCGTTCTGGTCTAAAAAGGAAGGCGTTCTGAGGCGGACTGCTGGCACGTTGCTATTTTGAGAAACTATAATAGATTTTTCATTAGACCAAAACAAATCCGGTCTAAACTCCGGCTCAGAGTTGCGCCTCGCTTACGCACTGCTTAATACACACACGAGAGCAAAAGGTAAATATCTTTACATATGAAAAAAATTTAATATTAAGGATATATATAGGATATAATAAGAATAGATATAGGATATAAATTTTCTAGCCTACATAAATATGAAAAACCACTGCTTTTATGTCTTCTTCATCTCGAGAGGCTTTTTCAGTTCATTCATAACAATTTGCTTTTGTATAATGTTATTATTATTAGCATTATTATTTATTATATCCATATTTATATTTGTTCTATTAAAAACAAGCTTAGATTTGCCCACCTGTCAGGTTTTGGACCATATGAGGCACAGCATGTGTTTTAGGATATAACTCAGGTTTATGAGCTCATTTATTACAGTTATTATTGTTCATTTATTCGTTTGCTGGAAATTAGAACTGAATTTAGAAATAGTTTTGAACTTAATATTTGCGCTTAACAAACAAAATTATTTATTTGTAGACTAATTGCTGTCTGTGCGTAAAGGTTTCCTTATCCATGAGCAAATGTGAAAGTAGTTTCATTATCTCTCATTCTCACGCAGTAGATGCTCTGTTTAACAGTTTTCTGTTAAAAAACTGTTAACTGTTTGCTAGTGAAATGCTGATTTTTTCCACTTAGACTTACTTTGCGTCCTGTAAATAGCGAATGCGCTCTTGACGCAACGCAGCTGACTCTTAAAGGGAATGGGAGATGAGACTCTAATTGGTTTATTCTAAAAACACACCTATAACTCATTAAGAACATAAACTCAACCCCCAGGGCGCAAAGCAGGTTTTCCCGTCCTTAAATTAGCAAAAACGCATTCTGACACGCCCTGAAAGCGTTTGCGCCCTGCGTTTTGCGCTCTGCACATGGACCGTCAAAATAGAGCCCTAGAATTTAAGCTTGTGAAATTGGGTCGTATGGCACTGTGAAAAGGGGCGGATTTAAACAAGATGATTAGACAAAAGTCTAATTGGTCCATGTTTTAAATTTCTGTCCAGAGAGGTTATATTTTGATCGTCAAATGGTCTCACGCAGTCAAGTGATGCGATTTTGCTGGTCAGAGTTTACCAAGCTTGAATTTTGCAATGCAGTGAACTGTGAAACATGTCGCACAAGCTTGCATTTACACGTTCCATGCGTATGAATGGAAGCCTATGGGGAGAAATGTCCTGTGTGACCGCAGCTTGAGTCTATGAGGTTCCACTGACCTTGAGAGTAGTTCTGTCATGCAGTAAGGCCAGACACTGAGTGAGAGACGGTAAGGGGTTTTATCTAGATGGAGTGATGTGCGGTGACCGATTAGGCAGGTAGACCAATAGGCAGGTGACTGGTATCGGGGTGCTTGAGGTGACTGTGAGTGGGGGGAACCTGCGGCCTGGCTGTGATATTTGATATCTATGACATTCTGAAACTTTACATCCACTCAACATTGTTGAACTCACTGCACCATCTTTGCTACCAACGTGACAAGCACAGATAAATCCAACTGAAAGTTGCAATTATTGCCCACACATTTTCTATGGCGCCAAAAAAAGCATGATGTAATACAATCATACAAAGGTGTTTTGCATTAGATCTCAATTACCTAAAACAGCAGCGAGTAAAATACCTACAGCTTCTGACTCCATCATTTATACTGTCCAAGTGGCACAAAATAAATGGCTGTAAATAAAATAAATGAAATAAAATAGCCACAATTCTTCAATATGGTTTGATAATGAAGATGCACAATATTGGTATTATGGCATTTAAAAATAAAATAATTAAGAATTTAATTAAATTAATACCGAAATCAATATCTTTCACTCATTTTTCTTCAGCTTAGTCCCTTAATTCATCAGGGGTCGCCACAGCATAATAAACCACCAACTTATCCAGAATATGTTTTACGCAGCAGATGCCCTTCCAGCTTCAACTAAGTGCTGAGAAACACCCACAGACACTTTCACACATACACAATTAAGTTTATTAAATTCAGCCATACCGCATGTCTTTGGACTGTGGGGGAAATTGGGGCTCCTGGAGGAGTAAAAGAAATTAATAATTATTTATTATTTTAAACTCATGTGAGTTTTACGAATATTAAATAATATTAAAACTTTTGTTTATTCTGAGCATGTATCAAAGCAATATAAACTGCATATTTGTTTTGCTGTTATACCTTTTTTGCAGCTTAGATCAATATTGTGATAAAAACTTTAAAAATAATAGCGGGCATAATAGCAACAACAGATTGTGATATGGTCATAAACCTTTTTGCAAATAATGTAAGCTGCATGCAAATCGTCACCTTAGAATTAGAATGTTGTATCTGACATTTTTGTTAAAGTTAATGACATAATCTTATTAAAATGACAACTTATTTACATTATGCAATGTATTTTTATAAGTTGTTTACATTTTAGGACTTTTTATTAAAAAAAAAACAAAGGTTACACTGTTTGCTATGAAATGCAAAAACTTTAAAGCTCAATATCTCAAAATCATTTACTAACCCTAACCCTAACCCTAACCCTAACGCAGATAGAACCTTTTAAGTCCAAGATGACGAAATGGGATTGAAGAGTTTCACGCTTGACATGTAGACATAAATAATTAAGTCCTTAGTCTGATTGTTGGCCATAATCACATGATTCGTACACATATACATGTAGTCACTATTAAGAAACACACAGATTCAGGTAATTTACAGGTAATTCATTTACCCCCTTCCCCCCCACCTTTTTTTTTCCCCCTTTCTGTCTTTTTTGGAATCAGCCACTTTGGATTTGGCAGTGGATGGAGGCTTGGAAAGTATTGAAGCTGGATATTTCTTCTGCTTTGGCACACACACTTTGTACATTTATTCTCAAACTCAGCTTTCAAGATCCCCCATCTATACTAAAGTCTGTCAATCTTCAAAGCAAATGAGAACTCACAAACCCTAGAGGGCCATCAGAGCATTCTATAAATGTCCAGAAATCCAAGGCTAGACAAAGACTAAGTATTTCTGAGCTTCTCAGAGTCTGGGGTGGCAGGCAATGCATTATCTTCATCATCAGAGTCAACTGAAGTGGTATTTTGAGCAAGCCTTATTGATTGTTTGGATTTTCTTCCTACTGGTCGAGGGAGAACAAAAGAGGAAAAGATCATTATGAGCATCTTTATGTTAGCCAATCTAAAAGGAAAAGAGAGAGAGAGAGAGAGAGAGAGCGAGAGCATTTTTTACAACATTTTACATCAATAAATCAACAAAACATTTCTCAATATAATTTTAAAATCCTGTTACTTTACACATTTTCAAAGTGTTTCCACATGACTTAGGCCCAATCCCAATTCTATTTTTGTAGCCCTACCCCTTCCCCTTGGCCCTTAAAACCGAGTGTGAAGGCTTCAAAATTTACCCTTAAGAATTGGGACAGCACTACACTACTTTACAACTTTTTGGGTCACCATTTAAAAAAAGAAAATTTAACTGTGTTTCTTTACCACTCTATTTTTCTTTGCCCCCTAATGTACAGTAAATAGCCTTCTTAGCTTAACCAATCAAAAAGTTCAGCTATTGACTTCTTTATACATAACACAACCAGCACTAGAAAACAAGATAAGTAAACCAATTGTTTCAAATCTTAGAACGTCAAAATAAAAAATAAATAAATAAATAAATAAAATAAAAAAGTTTCACTTGCAAATAATTTTCCATACAGGTTTCACATCATTTGCGACCCCATGCTATATTCTTTGGTTCACAGCATTTATGCATTTTATTATGAGCATTTTGAAAATTCAGGTACTTAAAACCTTCTAAATCTTTAAAAAAAAAAAAAAAGAAAGAAAAATAAGCATTTAAGCCTTTTAAACCAGGAGTGATTATCATTTTTGTCAATTGACCTGAGAAATAAATGGCCATTACAATATTAATTCAAAAGTATTTTTTCTTCTACTGTTACAGTTTGTTTTACATAATTTGTCTAACCTGACATACAGATTAAAAACCCATAAAAGATGAAACAGCTTGAGCAGTACTTAGCTCAGGATCAGCAATGTCCATTAAATTGTGTTTTGTTTAGAGACCTTGATTAAGCCCCCTTCACAAGCCACGTTCAACTTTGCTCTATGAACAACAGGTTCCACAAGCAGCCATGTACAAAGATGTTGTGTCTCGCCTCTGTGTGCTGAAAATTTGAAGGATGTTAAGGAGTGCTTTGTAGATCCAAAACAGTTTGCTGGAGTCCATTAAAGCAGTACAGATTTCAATATCAACGCACTGACCCATTTAAAAATAATGTCTGCCATTTTCATCCAAACCAAATCCTCTGGTTCTTTTAAGTATTTCTGTATAAATAACAGTCGAGCAACCACTCTTCTGCTGGTCAAATGTTAGTCCTTGTCCTTGCTCTTGCAACCAATTTATTTATTAAATTAAATAAATAGTATCTTTGTAACTACATGCCAGTTATTAAAACACTCCATGCTTCCAAATACTGATGTCCATATGGATTTTCTTTATTGAACACCGTGAAAACTAAAAGATAAACAAATAAACAAACCAAATGTTTCATACAAACACAGATCAAAAGAACATCAAAATAAACAAATAATATATAAACAATGTTTAGTTTACCGTGTTAGCCTGATAACCAGCTGTAGAATACGCAGGAGCATTAAACAGGTGCTTGCATTGAGATCTCACTATCCTGAGTGACCATACAAACTCTAGCAGGTTAAATCAATCAATGAGAATCATGTGACTTCCCACTCAGGCCAACCGGAAACTAAGAAATTAGTAACAAACATATACCAATACACATTCAAATAATGAAATTCAAAACAATAAACAAAATTACAAGCTGACCAATCAGCGTTAGCTACAATCTTTAAACAACATCTTTGGGAATATCATTTTCCACTTTTTAATTATCTTATCTTTTATAAAACACTTTCCCAAATTCTTTGCAGCAGAATCATCTTTCTTCCACGACAAACCTTCTGGTAATTTAGGAGGACCTTCGATCCATTTACTACACATCAATGTGTTATAGTTTTGACCAACTTACTTGGGCTGAGAAAATAAGGTTTAAAAGAGGAATACTATTATTTAACACCATTATATCTTTTTGGTCTTTAACATCATTGGCATAAGCCGAAGCTTTATTCTTGCACTTAAATAGGGTTTAGACCATACTTCAATACTTTCTCTAATTACTACAAGCCGAGATTCAATAATTATAAAAAATGTACGATAGCTAGAGCATATCTATTTCTGATCCCTCTTTGGATTTTAAAAGAGGCACACAGAACATCATTTATTTTAACATACGCTCAATGTCCTAATACAAGACCCTGACAATGGCTATAAAGCCTGAGCTGAAACCAAACTCCTTCAGTGTACATGAAAGGTTTTTGTCTTTCACCCAGTCAGATGTCTTTTCCTGATTTATAGAAATAAGACAAGTATTTATAACCATGTCTAAAATATTCTGAAGTATCTATATATATATATATATATATATATATATATATATATATATATATATATATATATATATATATATATACACATATATATATAAACAAAAATTCACCCATTCGGTACACAATAAGTCTGATCACAATTAATGACTAACCAACCAATTCCCTCAGTGTTATGGCGAAGTCATTCTCACACTTCAATTTCAGTCATGTTTTGGTCATCGGAGTCAAATTTGGGAAACTCCTAAAGATTCGAGTAATCTGAAACTAAAATCTGTGATCTTTGATTGTTGGTTTGACATGTTTCTCAACAGCTGCTTAATAGATGTTGCAAAGATTTACCTTTGATAAAGTTTTGGCAGTGTCAGAAGATTTCAGACACTTTCCTGTACTATGACTTCAGCTGCGAAGAGTGTAGCTCAAACCAAGAACTAATAGGAATGTCGAACCAGGTAATGCAATCAGCGTGACAATTTCAAACCAGTGTGGGGAAATGTCAAAACAGTTTTTTTCTGGTTTTATTATTGCGGCATGCTGTGAGCAAAAATGCAGCTACAGTTTGTTTATGTTTGCTGTGAGGTGTCATGTCAGAACACCGGGTAGTGCAAGAGTCACAGATGGATGTTGTTGAACTCTGGGTGAGTTTTCTTGCACGTGTCTGTGCTTGACGCATCTTGATTGTCGTTCAGGTTGACAATGATAACTGAGATCTCACAGTGTGAATCATGTTCGAGCACTCTGACATGCATGCTCTTTTATGACTATTTAAAATTGCACAGTGCTTTAGATAAAATGTATAAATTAGTACAGAGAAGTGATTCTAGCATTCATTGAGTACCACAAGCAAGTATTGCCCTAATATGGAAATCAAAGCCATGTAAAATTCAGAAGGGAGACCATCTATTCCATGTGCCCGGTTGCATCCCATGCTCAGCAGAGAAAGTACAATTCAACTGAAATGGGCTTTTGAAGAAACAAGAATTAACATCACATCATGCTTCCTATGCCTTTTTAGTTCATAAATTCCTCTCTTTCCACATTCTCATGTGCCATTTACAGTATATGAAGTGTTCCCAGTCTCATCAAATTCATAAATGAATGAATAAAGATCAGAGAGGGACAGGCAACCACAAAATACCCCACAAGAAAGATAAAAATAAATAAATAAATAAATAAATAAATAAATAAATAAATAAATAAATAAATATTTGATTTATCTGGCACTCTCAGCAGTCCTGTATAAAACAAACTTTCTGTATTGTCACATACACAGTACAATTTCGAATTGACAAACATCTATTGCAGCTCAGTTATATTCATTCCAGTTGTCGAACATACCTGTCATCATTGGGATGTTGATGTCACGCTGGTAGACAAGGAAGGCAGGTTCTTTTCACAAGTTTTATTCAAAACAATGTCACTAATCACAAAGGAAATTAAAGGGTTGCATATGCTGTTGTGATCTTCAAACACAGCAATGAGAGTATCATTGATATAGCATTCGATCTCACTAGAAGTTCGCTCAATGTACACACAGTGGAAGAGTATACACAGATACAAAGTTCAGCAAGATGGTAGGGGATCTTCTGATAAGCACAACTCAAGTGTAGACATTCACTCGCACAAGGTGTTCACTCTTATTGCTCACTGCAGGTGAATACTTAGATACACAGTTCATCAAGTTGGTTATAGTCAGATATACATAACTCAAATGCAAGAGAAGGATCAGTGAGCAAATAAAGATAAAGCACACAGTTCATTAGAGTGACAGCAGATCCTCTAATAAGTAGGGATGGCTGACGTGAAACTGACGATTCGACAGTGTCGAGATCCCGAAGCGCAAGTGTTTGGAAACACTGCACTGAACCATGATCCGAAACACCCAAGTCACCTGGTCACATGACTAAAGCTATTCAAAGCATCAATCAGTTCAGATTTCGAGACCTGGCGAATTAGCATTTTACTGCCAGGGTCTGCACACATGTCTGTCTTATGCAGCCTAGTGGACTGTGCTTGTGCACGCTGTTACTGTGCATAAATTACTTTTGTGTTTGAATGCCGACTTGTACAAATACTCCAAAAATCATGGTTTCATGTATTTTAATCATGTTTCTGTTTTATACTGTAGTCTAAATAGGATACGGCTGCGGATAAGCCATCAATTTAGCATCATTTTTGTAAAACAACAATCAACATTTTTACTGTACTGTGATGATTGAGCTTAGGGTTTGGGTAGATGTTAATAAAATACAATAAATGGGAAATTTAATGAATAATATAAATAATTCTTGTTAACCTCTGGCCACAACTGTGTCTGATCTAGCAACAACCCTGTTTTATAACCAAAACAAAACAAATGTATTCACAAAGTGTTTATTCGGATGTCAGACCAATGTTGAAACAAAACGATACATGAACAAAGCATTACCAACTGGTTTTAAAGGACTTCAAAATAGTTGAATCAGCCTGGAATAGACCCCACTATCCCAGATGGTCGTCGAACACCTTAACCACTCCACTATAACAGATGATGGTTCAATCCTACAAAGGGTGGTTTAATACCTCAATTTGCTTAACTGTTCTTTGCTAAAGCTGTTCCAGTGCAATACATTAAAAATGACCACTACTTCAACTGTTTCACTGTTTCATGAAGCCTCGCTCTGCCCACCACTACTAATAAGCATCAGATAAGAATAGTCACTTCCCTTGATGAGTATGAAGACTCATAAGGAACATCCATAGAAGAAGGTGAGAAGTTGACTGAGCAAAGGTGAAAACAACCATCTTCAATACCAGCCGATCAGAGAATAACGAAGGTATGTATTTATAGTGTCCTTGGGTAATGGGAAACAGGTGCAAATGATTAGTAGTCTTATGAAGGTTCATGGGATTGGATGGAGTTGAACTCCCCATGTGTTTTAACACCCTATAGGTGGGGGGGAGGGACTCTTGTTTTTACTGGCTACATAATTTGTGATCTCCAGAAACGTATATAGGGCTATGTTTTTTAGAATGAGTCTATGTTGCAACATTTTACGTTGTTTGCATACAAAAAGCATTTAATATTTCCATGTGAATCTGTCTCCTACTGTAAATAATACCACATGGTTCAGCTGAGGTGACCTGCATCATAACAAAATGTATAATCTTACTACATCTCATTCCTTTTTTTCTCAGTCATATCATCCCTGGTAAATGGTGAAATATTTGCTATTGTAATGTCTTTTTAATAGCTGAACCAAATGCATTATACTGGAGTAAACATTATTAATGATAATCGTATTATCTACAATGACACATTAACACCTCATATACTTATATACTGTTTGTAAGTATATACATACTTAGAATTGTCAAGTGTACTGCTTTCCTGAGGAATTAAAAAAGATATTTTAGCCGAAACTGTTTTAACATTCTTAAAAATAGATTTGTTTGTGGCCATTAAAATAAAGAAACCCCCAAAGGTTTGAAACAACTTTAGAGTGAGTAAATAGTAAGTTAACTTTCTATTTGGTTTGAACTGTTACTTAAATGGGTCATTTCCCCCCTGTAGTTTGACTTTGACACACATTGTAATTGCCTGAAATGTGTGAAATATGTTGTACTGAAATCTATTTATTTCGAACAATGACATGACATAGCTGTGCTAGATTTGAGTGATTGCATTAGCTACTAAAACAGCATCAGGTGAACATAAAAGAGATGTTTTGTCCCTCCCAATACCACCTACAGAGCTGTTGAATGTCTGATTGTAATCTGTTGACCAACGTCAAAGTTGTACATCTGAAGATGTTCCAAGCAGGTCTTGACCACAATTACAATTCCATATCACATTGCCAAATTATTTTATTTCTTTCAAAGTCCCTTGCAGCCACCACAGCAAAAGACCTACAAAGAGAAGCAAACATGAAACACACACACACACACACACACACACACACACACACACAAACAAACAAAAAGAAAAATATCAAACAGTATCTTTGCTTTCTCTCGCCCACATGCTGTACACTTGCAGACATTGTGCACACGCACACATACACACAGAGAAAAAGAGAATATCTTGTTGATTCTGTCCAGTAACCTCATTATAATTATCATTAAAAAACATTTCAGCCATGAAGAGGAAACTGACAATTCTTAGTAGCAAGGTGTTTTTTTTTTATTTTTTATATGTTACACATATGCACTAATTGGAGAGATGTCGTAAAACCCCTTTTGAAAGATGAACCTGAAAGCTCCTTGGAGAAACATGGAGACCAAGCCACATACATGCATTTCCTCTATAAACTCATTTAAATAAAAATGAAGGCATTATAACTTTTTCAGACAAGTAACATGCTCTTACTTGGGCCCAATCCCAATTCTACCCCTAAGTCCTACCCCTCGTTTTGAGCATTCACATGAAGAGATAGCTGTATCCCAATTCTTATTGGCTTGAAGGCGTAAGGCTAAAGAGAAGAGCTAGATAGCCTTTAAAACAGAGATTTTCCAAGACAACACTAGAAACCATGGAGTACAAAAAAATTCCCAGAATACACCAGCCACAAAGGCAACATCTTTGTGCACATGAGTCAGGAGTTGAACAAAACTTTTTTTATTACAAATTTTTCTAACAGACAAGCATGTTTTAATACATTCATAATGGCATTTGTGTTTAATGGTCATGCTTTGAAAACCTGCTCCTTTTTGTTATCTATAATCAAGTTCATTTGTTTATTAAGCACATTAAAAACAACCCAAGCTCATTCTGGAAACGTAGCCCCACGGACGTTTCTGGAGACCGCGATTTACGTGGCCGGAGGTACGTAAAGGCCGCGTTTGGTTTTTTTCGAGCGAACGCTGCGGGGCGGTGTGGCGCCGCTCCGCCCCTCCTCTTCGCGCTCGCTGGCTGACGGCTCGCCTCCGAGTGGAGGGCTTTCCCAATGCAATAAGTTTGTCCGCTTAGCTCACAGCGTTGCGTCGGCGGAGCGGAGGCACCGGAGGAGGAGCCGGAGCCGGCCGAGGTGGACGACGACCGGGATCGAGTCCGGGGAACAGCAGGTTCCGGAAATCAGGTAAGACGAAAAACGGAATCCGAAAAATAAGGGCGAGAATGCGGCGGGATCTGAAAACGCGGTCGAAATCGAAGACAAGGGCTTTTGACTTTTTTTTTTTTCTTTTTTTGATCCGGCGGCTTTTTGCGCGAGAACGGCGCGGGCGCAAACGCCACGCGCTCCCGAGAGACCACTGTGCGCGCTTTTTTGCAGATCCGCGAAAACAAAAAAACGCTTGAATACGTACCTCCCGGAACGTAAATCGCGGTCCGCAGAAACGTTCGCGGGGATACGTTTCCACAATGAGCCCAGGTTGATTAAAAAACAGCCACAGGACAAACCAAAGTGCACAAATCAAAGTAAAATAAAAAGATAGAATACATTCATTCATTCATTTTCTTTTTGGCTTAGCCCCATTATTAACGAACCGCCAACTTATCCAGCATATGTTTTATGCAGCAGATTTCCTTCCAGCTGCAACCCATCACTGGGAAACACCCATAAACTCTCATTCACAAACATACGCTACAGATAATTTAGCTTACCCGATTCACCAATAGAGCACATCTTTGGATTGTGGGGGAAACCGGAACACCTGGAGGAAACTCACCCAAACATGGGAAGAACATGCAAACTCCACACAGAAATGGCAATTGACCTAGCAGATGCTCGAACCAGTGACCTTCTTGCTGTTAGGAGATCGTGCTACCCACTGTGCCATTGTGACGCCCAAAGACAGAATATAAAACTAAAAAAAAAGCCAAGAGAAACGACTTAAAAAATTAATCCGTAGAAAAGGACTTTTAAAATAATAATAAAAAGCCAAGCTAAATGGGTATGTTTTTTGAAGTGATTTAAAATTGATTGAGTGATTGATTGAGTGATTGAGTTATTCTAATCTCAAGAGGCAAAGTGTTCCATAACAAGGACCCACCACAGAGAAAGCTCTGTCTCCTCTACGTTTTAGTCTGCACTGATGAACTAATAAAAGATTTTGATCAATTGGTCTAAGGGATCTTACGAGAGTGTAAACATGTAACAGCTCTGAGAAACAGGTTGGGGCTAGATAATGATGGGATTTTAATACCAGTAAAAGCACTTGAAAATCAATTCTGAATCGGAAGGGCAGCCAATGCAGTAATGTGGTCTTGTTTCCAAAACTAGTAATGCAATAGTTTTGTCATTATCCCTGGGTTTTCTCATTTCACACTGCTCTAACCAAGTTAACAATTCATCTTATACATTGATGTTTATTATGATATAATATATAATACTTTATTATTATTATTACTATTTTTTATTTTAATTTTTGCTCTTTTATTGATAATTTTTCTATGTTTCTTCCTATTATGTGCTTATTGCTGTTTTTTCTGTTTTATGCTCATATCATGTGTTTATTTTCTCTCTGTAAAGCACTTTGTGCAGCCCTGTGGCAGTTGGAAACGTGCTATATAAATAAATAGAACTTGAACTTGAATATGTTTCACACTGTGGCATTCCTAAACGTTAAATGCCCTTTTCTACATGTATTTGCAATGTTAATTTACCTGACAGGACCAATCCAATACCCAAAACAAATAACAATCATTTGCTTAAAGCATTGCACATACTTGTGTTATTTAAACCCTGCCTCATTTCATAGTGCACACTACTATTTGCACACTAGGGTAAACACAGCAAATGCTACCTATCTACTACCCCTAAATAGGAGGAATTCTTACATCTCAAAAACTGCTCTCCATGCTCTAAAAATATTTCTAGTCAGCAACAAAATCTGACCTGAATCTGTCCCACATGTTCTTTTTCATGCTCAACAACCAATACTAATGATGATAAAAAAAGTTTCTGTCTGGATGAGCCAATGAACATTCTAAGCACTTCTCATAAAACTAGAAAGTGTTTATTGACAGCTTCAGTGAATTGATGCCTCTACAAATTAATGACTGACTTTTATTATTAATCATTCATCAGTCGGCTATATTGGAGTGCAATACTTGAATACTGAACCAAACTTGTAAATTATGCTCATTACTGTTGCTCAAAATGATCAATTATTGTCATGTTTTGATCTGTACTAATTAGTCAGACTGTGGGGAAAAAAAACAGTACTCAAGAAGACTGCAAAAAGTTATAAGAAATCAAGCAGAAAAGAGCCTATTAAATTCCCTGTTAAAATATTCCACCTTTTTATTTAAGTCTTTCTATATAGTTTTAAGCTTCCACATGTCTTCTCTTGGTTTATACCAGGGGTCACCAATCTCGGTCCTGGAGGGCCGGTGTCCCTGCAGGTTTTAGCTCCAACTTGCTTCAACACACCTGCCTGGATGTTTCAAGTATACCTAGTAAGACCTTGATTAGCTTGTTCAGGTGTGTTTGATTAGGGTTGGAGCTAAAATCTGCAGGACACCGGCCCTCCAGGAACAAGTTTGGTGACCACTGGTTTAGACAGCATAAATAGGCAGGACAAAATATTCAAGTGTAGATTCCTAAGCAACCCATACTGTAGTTTAAGTATCTCCACAATTGCTGCACCATACACAGGGCTCGAAATTAACCTTTTTTCTTGGTAGCGCCGGTGCTCCTAACATCAAAAATTTAGGCGCACCAGACAAAATTTAGTCACACCCTCTAAAAATTGTGAGCACCGTTACTACATGTTTTATATTAACAGATTCTATTATATTTTACACTCTAATAACAAACAAAAATTTGCATGCGCTCACCATAGCCCTGCACGCATTGCTTGATGTGAATGAGATGAACTGAGTTAACAATATGCTGTTTTTCAGGGGTGGTGTCTGATATTGGACAGATGATATTGACATATAACTTATTATTTGCATACGTCATCTTAATAGCAGTTCTGGTCTTTTCATGAGCTGCAATATTAGTTTCCTCTCAGCTCTTTGGCGATGGTGAATGTGTGGTATGTCTGTCGCACGACTGACAGCATTGTGACGATTAAATAAAGGATTAAATAATGTTAGAGCATCTCATGTTTAAAATGTGTAGATTCAGTAGCAAACACTGTTCCCTGAAAACTCCATCCCGCCGGCTTTACAGTGAATGCTTTAGTCATTTTCATAGCAGACTTTAAATGCTGGAAGTCTTTTGTCCACTCTTCGAAAATTGTAATTGCTGGATTGACATTCATTACATGATCACTAATCAGACGTGTCATTATTTATGACTTTAGGTGGTTTCTAAAACTACATCTGTCTGTGTTGCACTGAAAAAAATTATTCAAAGATAATTCCTTGGATTTACTTAATCTACAATTTTTTTTTTTTTTTTTACGTTCAGTGGTTATAAACAATTTATTTGTGCTGAATTTAAACAAACAAATTAAGTAGAACTTTACTCTTAATTTGTTTGTTTAAACCCAACACAAATCAATTGTTTGCAACAGTTCTGCATGCAACACTTTTTTCAGTGTGTGTTTATTCTCTCGTATCGGAACTGAGAGATTGACACCTGATATTAACCAATCCATTCGCGTTCTATTCTTGCACAGTGGGCCAATAAGAAGAGCTTGAAGGCGGGACAAGCATTGCGACATGTCAACTGTTTTAAAACATTTCTAAAGCGCTGCGTTTGGTTTTTTTTAGGTGCAAAGATGCATAATGCGTGAATGCCTCCTAACTCTGCACATGTGGTGGACATTTTGCTGTGACAACTGGTCGCACAAAAACAATTATATGCACTCTAGTATATTTTGAAGTCGCATCGATAAAATTTCTGGCGCATATGCGACCAAAACGGTTGCAATTTCGAGACCTGCATACAGCTAACTGACTAAACTGTTTTGGACCTGCCCCCTTTTTCTTAAAGTGCTTTACTTTTTTAAAGTGAGTGCACAGAAAGTGCAAAGTCTAAGGGACAATTTAAGACTAAGATGTGGACTACACTCCCCAGGGCTTGATAGCAATCAGTTTGTACTGAAAGCCAATTATAGCAAATTATAATGTACATTATATAACTCCTCAAAAATCCCCAGAAGCCATTCGAGACCACAGCATTCTGGCATTGTGGAGGTTTATAAGTCTTATTTCAGTATGTTACACATATAGATTGCACAGTAAACTGGCTTTCCTGCAGTGTGAAGAAAGCATGTGATTGTTAGGAGGAAATGAAATTGGGTCTGCAGAGGCAGTGAAGCAGTCATTTCTGAGTCTCTGAAGGCTTCTTGATCCTTTCGGGAATCCACATTAGTCATTGATGTGAGACTCATTAGAATACGCTGATCTGGCAGGATTTCCCATTTCTTGTGTTCTTCTTTCCCAAACCAGCCTCAAGAGTTTAGTCAAGCAAGTAATCATTATAAAGAAAAGATGCACTTCTACACCAGGGAGTTTGATAATTGGATAAAGACAAATGCTTAACCAAATACGCCTTATCTGCTGTTAAATGTTTGTTTGAGAGTTTTAAAAGAGTAATGTATCTCTTAAGAACATTCAGTTTATGAAGGCACAAGAAATTCATTATGAAGCAGTTTTTCCGCCAATAAATGTGAATGAAGACAAAAAAGCAACTCAAAAGTACAATAGTCCATATGACACATTGTTGACAGGTTTAAATAGTTTTTGAGACATACTTTAGGTGCAACACAGGCTCATTTTGAAAATCAAATATACGTTTCTGGAGACTGTGAATTATGTAGCAAGAGCTGTCTTTAAAAACAAACGATATGGCCCGGTATGACGCCATTCCTTTTCTTGATTCTTTTCTAAAATCTGAAAATGTGGTAAAAATCAGGGGCTTTTTATTTCGCAGTTGGTTTTAGGAAAGGGATGGATGGGTCAATCTGTGCTTTTTAAAATACTATTGGTATTTTAAAAGAGAAGGGGGATGCTGGAAAGGATAAGCCAGTTGGTCAGTCAGTCAATTAGTCAGTCTACAGCTCGCCTCTGGTTTGTTCTGTAGACTATGGGAAAATATAGCTTAAAGGGGCTAATAATTTTGACCCTAAAATGTTTTTTTTTTTCATTAAATCTGCTTTTATTCTAGCCAAAATAAAACAAAAATGTATTTCTTCAGAAAAAAAAAAAAAAAAAAAAATATATATATATATATATATATATATATATATATATATATATTATCAGACATATTGTAAAAATTTCCTTGCTCTGTAAGCATAATTTGGGAAATATTTAAAAGAAAAAAAAGGGCAGCTAATAATTCTGAGTTCAATTGTATATAAGGGTATGTAATCAGAATGAGCATGGGTTGTTTAGATGCCTTACCACTGTAAGCTTTTTGAAGTAAGTGTACATATGTTTATTTGTATGTAAGCTCACCTTAATCAACATAAAGTCAGCGATAGGAGTAAGACATTACATAATTATACATAAAGGTTAACATAATGTGGCAAAATGAGCATCTGCTGTTCAGTCAGTCTCAGGAGTTTTGATCTCTTAAAAGCGTATGGTGATACACTGTAGGTTACAGGGCCACTGGGAATAAGTCATATGCCAAACGGAGCATGTCTCACTGTATTGTATAGCACAACCACAGATGGTGATTCTGACTACCTAGCAATTTTCAGACATCTGACACTTGCCCCAAGGACTTCTCTTCTTTAATAGAGTCATATGTGGAGATACAATTTATTACATTAAAGATTGTTTAGTATTTCTGAAAGAAAATGTGATGGATTGTTGTTAAAGACCAGTTAGAAATAAAATGAAACAAAAAATTGACTTAAAGGGCAATGAAACCCCCTGTTTCAGCAAGGTGTTTTCACACCTCTAGTTTGGAAAAAAAGTCAGGAAAGTCTGTGTGTCTAGCTCTGTTTAGGTGGGAGTGTCAGGGAGGGAAAAGGGGAAGGAGTTTAATAAAAATGTGAGTTTCCTTTTGGGCACGTGCTGATTTTCACAGAGGCAAAACAAACACACAGACACATGGGAGAAAGACAGTGACTGTGTTTAATGATGGTGGAATGTTCGTTACTGCACGTCGTATAAGAGAAAAAAAACCTCTGCATTTTTAGGTAAATCAGATGCACTCGGTAGGTCAGAAAGCCATGTGTGTAGACTATCCTGTCACAAAATGTGAGAGAGAAAGTATTCGACCATTTGAAACCACGCGGCTGAAACCACATTTTGAACCACTGAAGTTTAATTAGGTCTACAGGGAAACCACCTAGTAACACATAACAATATTCTAACTAAGAGGCAGTGAAAGGATGAATTAGGTTTTCCAAATGAGATATTAGCCCCTTTCACACATACATACCTTTCCAGAAAATTACAGGCAATCTTTTCTTGAAAGGTCTGTATGTGTAAACAGTCCCTTTCTGAAAATACTGGTAAATTCATTCTGCAATTTGCCAGAAAGAGAAGTTGTAACTTTAACGGTAATTGTTTTTAACAAAAATGTTGCAATGTGTGAATGCAGAAGGAAAATTGCCGGAAAGAGCCTGTTCACGCTTAGAACACGCTGACGTGAGACACCTACTCCAGCCAATCAGAAAATTAAGACGCATTCACATCTGTGTTGTTTATAAAAATAAAAAACCTTTGTATACTTTTCCAGAAACATTTAGCTGCTAGTTGTTAGCCAGATAATCTTTCTATTTTCTTTCTGAATGTCAACCGTGTAAAAAACTATTAATAAAGTGCTTATGATAAACCTCTGCTTGTTTACCTTCAAGCTTTGCTTCAGTTGCTTTACTCATGTGCACGTGAATTGAAGTAGTGCTCCAGTGAGCACACACACACACACACACATATATATATATATATATATATATATATATATATATATATATATATATACATATATATATATATATATATATATATATATATATATATATATATATATATATATATATATATATATATATATCAGAGGTGTGGACTCGAGTCATGTGACTTGGACTCGAGTCATGAATTTGATGACTTTAGACTCGACTTGACAAAATATAAAAAGACTTGCAACTCGACTTGGACTTGAACATAAATGACTCGGACTTTGACTAGGACTTGCCCCTATTGACTTGTAAAGACTTGCTGCTTCCCATGAAAAGCCCAAAGATAAAAAAAAGTATGTTGACATGGACCGCTCTCTCTCTCTCCCCGTTTATGTGTGTGTGTGACAGCATGCGCGCTTTCGGCATGACATCCAATCAAAGCACGGTAGATTGTTTTGATTCGACAGTATCCAACGTGACTACTATGAGGCGCCGGAGTGGACAAAAGTCAAGCGAACGCAGAGAGAATTTGAATTTGAGATCGAGCCAATACTCGCGTGCCAATACTCTGTCTCTCTCTCTCTCACATACAACATACACCTCTCTCTCTCTCTCTCTCTCGCTCGTGCATTCAGTCTCTTCGCGTTCGCTTGACTTTTGTTTATGATGGCGTCTCATACCTTTAGTGCTTTTGCTCTCACGGGATCCTCCTTTTAAACTGACCCTTCACTAAGCCACGCCCAAAAACCGCCACCTACCAATCGCGGCTTACCAATCGTGGCTACGGACAGGGGCTCTGTCAAGCTTTCGAGCGAGGGAAACAAGCCAAATCGTTGCGCAATTATTGGATTGTGCAAATCTGACACCCGCTATCCTAAAAGTTTGGACTAGGTGGTGGGATTTTTCCCTTTTCAAAACCTAAAGCCCAAGAGGAGAAATGCCAGCGTGGATCAAGCTGTGTGAGGGGCGGTAAAGGAGTTAACAGCTAAGTTGATTTTGTTTTCGATATTCACATTCAGTGATAGGTGGCAATAACTCACACTCCTCTTATCCTAAACAGATCTAAACTGTGTTCTTATAAAAAAAAAAGCAGGTTATGTTTACCAGCGGTCTTTTTCTTTTTTTCCACTCGATATTATGAGCACTGCTTAGTTTAAACCCTCGCCATTGTAACGCATATAAATACATACACTAATATTTGCTGGTAGGAAATATCTATTTGTTCACTTCTGTTATTTATACTTTGATTTGCATTTAAATTTTTTTTCTTCCACTTAACTGCAAATTTGAATAAAAACTGGATAAAGAGCACACAAACATGCTGACAGTAATAGGTACTGTACACTGTTATGGTTCAATGATGCTAATATTCGGCACAAATCTATCAGTTACTTAGGTTATTAGATTATTTTATAATTTCACCTCTCCTGCTGTGCATGAACTATGCTGTTGAATGTTCAGCGTATGAGGTTGCTAGGCTAACCTTGCTTCAATTTTGATAAAATTATTCTCTAATCAGTTGCTATTATGTTGTGAATATACCCCTGTAATGTATACTGCAGTCCTCTTTTGTCTGGCTTTCTCAGATATCTCACCTGTTTGTCAAAAATGACTAATAAATCCTTGGGAATGTCTGACACCAGCGCATACACACTGTAATAGATGTGCCAGGCATGAAAGCTTGACAGGCGTAGCAACAGTAACTAAGGAGGGCGAGGCTTAGCGAAGGGTTATTCCAAGAATGTTGATATGGTTTCTTTCTTGCTTTACTATTTATTTACAATACACAAAAAACTAAAAGGTTAAGGTAAATTCTTTAATAAATTCTAGTGTTTTTGAGTATTATACTTGTTGTATACTTGTATTATACTTATTATAGTAGTATTAACAATAGTGAACAGATAAAATACAAAGTGTAGTTTTACTACAGTAAAGTGTAGTGATTTGTAGTATAAAATACCCTATATTGTAAAATAATACAGCACTGGGTAATTTGTTTATATTACACTTGTGTTACCATAGCAACTATAGTATTACCACAACTGATCAATTGAAGTTCTTTACTGTAGTAGGCTACTGTTCAAAACACAGTACATGCCAATATATGTGTTCAGGGGCCCTGTGGCACAGCTTTCCTCAAAATGAAGAGGATGACATGGAAAATGTCCTCCACAATCTCATCAGCAAAGTGGAAGCCAGCAGACACTAGTTTACTTTATTTTAGCTGCCATGATAAAATGAGATTGATAGTGAGATTTATTTGAAGAGTGAATAATACAGTAGGCTATAATACCTTATCAAGTGTTTCCTTATTTTATCACAGTTACATTTCCGCTTGCATTAGTTTTTGTTTAAATGCTTTTAAAATAAAATGTATTCTTTACACCCAACATCTATTCCAGGGGTGCCTTATAGTGGTGTAAACCCCTTTACAAGGGGTGTTTCCCCTGTGTAAACTCTAGCCACCCCGATATGATTTTGCTGTTGACATTATTTATTTAAATCTACTTACATAAATGCAATACAATGCAATATTTCAATAAATAAATAGCAGCCACTAAATTATTGTGGATTGATTGGTGCCACTGACGTAGCTGGCCTCTTCTGGCCACCCCTAAGCAAATTTTCAGGGGGGGCACCACTGGTCTATTCTCTGTCTTTAAGTGTTTGAAACTGAAAATATCTCATCATATAAAACAACCAAAAATGTTATGGTTTATTAGATTAAACATTTAACATGTAAGTCTATTTTAGTATTTTGGGTATTGTTATTAAACAGTGCAGCAATATGAATCATATCAAAAAGCATGAAAGGAAGAGGGAACACGACACAAATTGTGAGTCTGCATATAATCTCTGAGAGCGCTCAAGAAAATTTGTGTGTGAGCAGTGCATATTTGAGAGCGAGAGAAATTTTGCGCGTGAGCAGCGCATATTTGAGAAGTCGCAATCAGTTTTGTCCACAAACAGAGGAAATCCGTGCACGAGCATCACACAAGGTAGAGAGCAAAGCTCTTCAATGCTATGTGAAGAAAACAACGTTATTGTTTGTATGAAGTAGCCTACTTCATTAACAATATGTGCTACCATTTTACATTGCTGCTAGACGGATTTGCAACTCCATCTCTTTAGCACACACTAGATTCAATTGACAAAATTCCAATTTCACTCAATTTAACTTTGCAGCATACAGGAGTTGGTCTACTGCTACCACATTGAGGTTATGTAATTTTGGTTAATCACAAGTTGATCACCGAAGACATAACATAGCACAACTAAACTTAATGAATTAGACAGCAGTAGACCTGCAATTTCTGTGTGATGTGAGGCAAAATGGAGTCTTTTTTTGGTGGAACTCGTTCTTGTGCATTATGGTGTGGAGACGAGACGCAGCACTGTTCAGTACTTTTTCAGAAAATTTTGCTCAGTCCTCCTTTACATTCAGACAGACATCCCAAGTCTCCCGAAGTTGCTTGAGTATCCCGCAAATGCACAGAGACAGAGACCTGCAATTTCTGTGTGATGTGAGGCAAAATGGAGTCTTTTTTTGGTGGAACTCGTTCTTGTGCATTATGGTGTGGAGACGAGACGCAGCACTGTTCAGTACTTTTTCAGAAAATTGCATTTGTATTTTTATATATCTGAGCAATGTTCTTTCATAAAAAAGGTTTGTTTAATTAATACAGATCTTACAACCATACCTAATCTGTATATATTTTATTTTTCTGTTAAAAAGACTCGAAAAGACTCGAAAATCAAACTGCAGGACTTTGGACTTGACTTGAGACTTGTTGCCTTTGACTCGGGACTTGACTCGGGACTTGCCTGTCTTGACTCGGGACTTGACTTGGGACTTGAGGGCAATGAATTGAGACTTACTTGTGACTTGCCAAACAATGACTTGGTCCCACCTCTGATATATATATATATATATATATATATATATATATATATATATATATATATATATATATATATATATATATATATATATATATATATATATATATATATAGTGCTGTCAATCGATTAAAAAATAACTAATTCACACTTTTTAAAAAAATTTATAGTGATTAATCACGATTAATCACATTTAAAAGACTGAAACTTGTTATTTTGGCTATTCAAATGTAAAATCAATATAAACTTTTTTTTACTTTTACAAAAACTATTTAAATTCAAAATATAATTGTTTATTAGATTTTTTTTGTAACAGATTTCTTTATGTAATCAACATGCCCACAATAAACCATCAAGATCCTGGCTTGACAGCCATATTTATTACAGAAATATAAACACAGGCATGTTAATGCCATTAGAATTGAATGCAATAGAAGTATTGAATACAAACAATTGCACTCATTGTAAAACTGTATTGGTGTAAGTTGAGAACATTAATTATAAAATAAAAAAACAATTTTGCTCAGTCCTCCTTTACATTCAGACAGACATCCCAAGTCTCCCGAAGTTGCTTGAGTATCCCGCAAATGCACAGAGATTCCCGGATGCCCGCAAATGAATGATAATTTCCCGAAGATCGCCCGTCATGCAAGCTAGTGGCAACAGCGACAAGGAAAAAGCTTCACCAATTGGTGAAAGTGAAGAATTAAAAAACCTAGAGAGAAACCAGGCTCAGTTGGGCATGACCATTTTGCCATTGGACAAACATCTTGTGCAGAGCTGCAGTTAAGGCGCTGGAGGCTGGAAGCTGGACTTCAGCGAAGACTCGTCTGTCCCTGGAGCATCACAAGAATCAGTCTCATGCTGTCCGCTCCTCCATGATCACCACAGCAGCTGCTCAGGATACGGCCTGGTCCAGGATATGGAAACCTTGGGATCATCTCGTTGCTGGTCTTGAATCGAATCAGTAGCGCTGCATAGTCGGAGGGCCTTGGGATGAGTATCCCCAGGTGGAAAAAGAGAATAAAGAGAATAATTAGAGTAGCTGATTTTCATAGTGTATATAAACGATATGCAGAAACCTGCGTGGAGCACATTCATGTATCATACTGCTAAGTGATCCACTGAGTGTATGCTTTACTAAAAAGATAGATCTTTATTCTAGTTTTGAATTGAGAGAACATGTCTGGGCCTCCTATAATCAGGAAGACTATTTCGGAGAATAAAAGCCATAAATGAGAAGGCGTGACCTCCTTTACTTGATTTTGCTATTCATTTTCTGCTGCTTTTCCGGGGCCGGGTTGTGGGGGCAGCAGTCTTAGAAGAGAACCCCAGACTTCCCTCTCTCTAGACACTTCCTCCAGCTCCTCCGGGGAGATCCCAAGGCCAGCCGAGAGACATTGTCCTTTCAGCGTTCCCTGGGTCTTCCCCGAGGCCTCCTCCCAGTGGGACATGCCTGGAACACCTCCCTAGGTAGGCGTCCAGGAGGCATCTGAAACAGGTGCCCGAGCCACCTCAGCTGACTTCTCTCGATGTGGAGAAGCAGCGGCTCTACTCTGAGCTTCTCCCGGGTGTCAGAGCTCCTCACCCTATCCATAAGAGCGCGCCCTGCCACCCTTCAAAGGAAACTCATTTCGGCCGCTTGTATCAGAGATCTTGTCCTTTCGGTCATGACCCAAAGCTCATAACCATAGGTGAGAGTAGGAACGTAGATTGACCGGTAAATCGAGAGCTTTGGCTTTCAGCTCAGCTCCTTCTTCACCACAATGAACCACACCACACCAATCTACCTGTCAATCTCATGTTCCATCCTTCCCTCACTCGTGAACAAAACCCTGATATCTTTAAACTTCTCCACCTGGGGTAAGGACTTTCCTCCATCCTAGAGATGGCAAACCACCTTTTTCTGGTGGAGCACTATGGCCTCGGACTTCACACTCGGCAGCAAACTGCCCCAGTGCATGCTGAAGGTCCATGTTCGGTGAAGAACACAGAACAACATCGTCAGCGAATAACAGAGTTGAAATCTTGTGGTCCCCGAACCGGACCCCCTCCAGCTCAAGGCTGCGCCTTGAAATTCTGTCCATAAAAATTATGAATAGAATTGTTGACAAGGGGCAGCCCTGCTGGATTCCAACATGCACTGGAAACAAATCTGACTTATTGCCTGCAATGCAAACCAGACTCCTACTCTGTTCATACAGGGACGAGAAGGCCCTTAAAAGATCGCCTCTGACCCCACACAGCAAAATATGGGGACCCAAAACAACTCTATGGGTGTTAATTTCAACACTTTGAAAGTGTCTCATGGGGTCCACTCAAAACAGAGTTAAATCAACACTTTCAAAAGGGTTGGCACATTGACACCGAAGTAAGGGTTAATTTTAACTCTGGGCAGAGTTAAAAATGTAACTATATTTAACACCGCCTGGTAGTAATTTTTTTACTACAATATATTGTTATTTTATTCAACTCTCTTGAGTGTAAATATGGTAAAAAGGTAAAATAGACTGTAAATTACAAAAGAAGAAACATTTTATTTGAAAACATTCACCACTTCAACAATTCATTCAGTTTTTAAAATGCAACAATGTCAAATATGCTTTAAATGTTTTATTAGTACAGACAGTATCAACAAAATATGTATGACCAGTGCTCAAAAAGGCTGTTTCAGTCCTTTGATCCAAACTTGATGTGTTATCAGAGCAATTTGAAAGTTCAATATAGCGTCACTCATAGTTTTCTCTGAACTCATAGTTTTCTTCTGAACTCATAGTTTTCTTGTAAAATTACATTTTAAACAACTTGGTGTGCAAATCTTTCACTTCGGGTGTTTCCTTGGTCCTCCACATCAAACACAGCAGTTTAAATGAAGGTATAAATGCTGTAAACTTGTGTGAAAACAAACTGGAGCTAGGAAATTTCATCAAGCATGTCCTGTGAATGAAGTGCTTCCCAGCCACAGGATGACCTTTTTATCCATGATGATGTAGCAGCTGCTGATCGCTCGTCTGGTGGTTCCTGATGCACGGATATAGGGTGATACTCTTCTAAGAACTCTTCAAGACTCCAACATGACTAAGAAAAATGTTTGAAAACAAATTGCAATCAAATTCTATGATATATTTAAAAGAACATTAAAAGTAAATAAAACATTCAAGAAATCTAAACTCACCTTTTGAAAATCTTCATGATGATCCCAGCTGTTTGAGGTGACAGGATATGGAAAAGTAGAAAAAACACATACATCACTGTTGGATCTCCAAAAACAATTAGGTTAACCACTATGACTAGAACTGGAAAAACAGGCAGCTGTCTGTCCAGAATCCTGAATTTAACACAACACTTGGAGCAAAATTTAGAGGAGCTTAAAATCTTTTATATAATTTAGTGATGCTGACTTCCCCAAAATATTGGCCACAGTGTAAAAAATATTCATAAACTTCATAAACAACACTTTTCTGTAAGCGCGTGCATGTTTCTTTACCAGATTCAACTTGTTAGGCCCTTTCAGGTCCAGTATTGATGCCACCTTTCCTGGAGTCTAGCAGATGTTTCAGGTCCAAATATAATCTAAAATATTAGGATAAGCAGAAGAGGAAAAGTGAAAAGTAAAGAGCAAAACATTATTTAAGTAACAGTTCACCCACAATACAAAACTTATCACCTTCATGTCATTTGTTATTCTCTAATGCTCTAATACCTTCTCAGCTTATTGTGAAACAAATACAGAACTTTATCAAACATACCTTCATTATTATCACCACATATGACCAAGAAGGTGTGCTTGGTCATTTCACCAACTCTGGAAATACACCATCCGTCTCTAATCAGCCACCGTCACAGGGTCTTGTGTTATTGTATAGAGAACTGTGGCTGTTAAAAAAACAACAAAAAATTTGTATCCACACATATGCATAACCTTCAGATAAAAAGGAGAGATGAACATCACAAAGTATGCCTCACACTTTTTCAGATATCTTTTGATTCAGATGTTGATTATTGATAATAAATCTACAAATCAAACCTGTATCATCATTAGGCTGCTCAAATATGAATCAGTTGATTAATTTTACAGACAGGTGGCTGTTTAAAACGCACTAAATTGTCTTTAATAAAACGGAAATGTTGTGTACAGTGCATGCTAAGTTTAGCCTATAGTTTTAAGCACAATATCATGCGGGAGAAAAAGCTTGACTAAGATGTTCCTGACTACAGAAATAGCCTAACTTACTAACGTCAGACATCCCGAGTTAGGAAAAGTAATTTTCGGGGGATACAGAGTTGATTTGCGGGAGGTAGCGGGAGAGATGAGAACCTGAAGAGCAATGGGATGAGTTGCGCGCGACGTACCTGAAGAGCGGTGGGGGTGACTTGCGCGCGACGTACCTGAAGAGCTGGGAGGGATGCGGTGGAGAGGGGTGTGCAAAGTGTTTAATGACCGGGCGGGAGACGCGCGATTTCCGGGAGATTATCATTCATTTGCGGGCATCTACTTGGGCATCTGGGAGTCTCTATGCATTTGCGGGATAACGTTAACGTTAGTCCCGCAACTTCCGGGAGACTTCTGTAACCTTAAATGTCTGAGAAAGTGCAAACGCGGTCATTTAAAGACATTAATGTTAACATTCCGACTTTAATGGTTGTCAACACTTAATATAATTCAAGCGTACGTTATCACGCGAGTCTATGGACTAACGGTATATGGACGGCCACGAATGAACCAGTTTAAAAGGGCCGCGGTGTTTAAAATAACTAAATTAACGTACACGAATAACAAAAAAATCATATGTTTTAGTCAGGAAGCCTTTTACAAGTAAGCATATGTTCATTTACTCACCAGATATGTTTTAGAAACTCTCCAGAGCGTATGGAAACCGTCCTGTGTTGCCGTTAGCATCCGGGCAGAGTAGGCTAGGCTGCTCCGGGGATTCCCTCGCTAGTTTGCTTGGAATTAAAGGAGAAGTGTCGATTTTATTTTACAGATGGGTAACAACGCACAAAATGGCATTAAGCGTGACAGAAATGTGTTGAACATGTACATTTGATGTTTTTATGCACTATGTATGCGTGAGCATATATAAAAACATTCTTGAAAAGAAGTCAATAGTAATGCAGTTAAGCTAGATACACAAACGACCATGAATGAACCGCAGAAGATTAAAATTGTCACTCCATTCTAAAGTTATTAACTTAACAATATGTTTACAACTGTATTTCCTTAAAGAAAGTCAGTAAAATACCAACATTTAGGTAGTTTGACTCACCAGTTGCTGTTCTAAACCTCAGATGGAAAATGGCGTCTGGAAAACTCTTCAGTGACTGGGGCTGCATGAATTCCCGGATGTTGGAAATAACACCACCAAGTGTAGAAAAGATAACTCCTTGATTTCGCACTGAATAAAATCAATTCTAACTCTTATTATATTCATTTATCAAAATCTAACTCTTTAACGTCAACACTTTACTCTGAAATGCTTCAACACCGAGAATTTAACTCAGATGAATTTGCTGTGCATACTCCCCGAGCACCCTCCACAAAATGCCACGAGGGACACGACTGAATGCCTTCTCCATGTCCACAAAACACAATGGTTGGGCATACTCCCATGGTTGGGCATACTCCCATGAACCCTAGAGCACCCTGGTGAGGGTAGCTGGTCCAGTGTACCACGGCCTGGACGAAAACCGCAATGTTCCTCTTGGATCCTAGGTTCAACCATCGGTTGGATCCTCCTCTCCAGCACCCTGGCACTTTCCCGGGGAAAGTCTATAAGTCCATAAGCAAGTGACCAAGAACTGAGCTTTGTAGAGCCCCACAATGTACTTTTGATCAATATGAAATTGACCAATATGGTTCTTCAGTAACTAATGCAAATTTATAAATTACCAAGACTTGAAGCCAATGCAGTTCCAGTAATTATAACATAATTTTCAAGCCTATCAAAGAAGATGTTATGATCAATAATATCAAATGCAGCACTGAGCTCATCAACTTGTTATAAGGGCACAGTTGGTGGCACCAGGTGGTGTAGTAAATTTCCAGCACTCTCACCACCCTCAATACCACTGCTGAAGTGAGTCCTTTGAGCAAAACGCAATCTTTCAAATGCTCCCTGGTCTCCCTGGACTGCCTACTTTAGTGTGTGTTCAAGATTAGATGATAAAAGCAGGTAATTTGTGTCTCTGATAAGTGCTGTTTTATTACATAAAATACTCTAAATTCACATTGGAATTGATCACAGGTATAATGTTTATAATAATTCAGATACAACTTTTATAGTATATGTATAATTATAACATATTTATATTCAACTTAAAAGACAAACATCTGATACACAAACATAAGGGAACATGTTGTGACTTGGTGGCACTTGGTGGGTATAGTCTGATTTGTCTAGAGGCATGAAAGGTCTGAGGACCACTCTAGCTGATCTCTTTCTCTCTGGTGTCTGTTATTGTAGCGTAGCCTTTAAAGCCCCTGGGCATCGTGGGAGTGTCAGGCATCTTCTTGAGACTTGAGAGCAGTCGTGACTGGAGCTGGTGTATGTGCAGCTCACTTCTGATACCTCCAGCTGAAACAAGATTAAAAGGCCATTTTTCCCCACATACTGTAAGTTATTGCACCTCTGTTCTTGGTCTGTCTGAAACACAACCATAATAATAATGATAGCATGTGGATTTTATTTGTGAAATCTATCATGATATGTTTGGGCTGTGTTATAATTTCATTTAATTGTCTATTAATTGTGTTTACAATTTCATATTACTTAAAATATTTAAATCCTATGAAAGTTTACATTTTTATTGATTGTAGTCTACAGGTATTACTGTCAATCACAAAAGGGTGAAGAAATAGTTCAATAATGCACAGCTATTACAACCATAGACACAAAATATTCCAGTTATTCTTGTTCAGTGTGGCAAAAAATTTTTTAGTCAGCCACCAATTTTGCAATTTCTCCCACTTAATAAGATGAGAGAGGTCTGTAATTGTCATAATAGATATGCCTCAAATATGAGAGACAAAATGAGAAAAAAAAATCCAGTAAATTGCATTGTAGGATTTTTAAAGAATTTATTTGCAAATTATGGTGGAAATATTGGGTAAGAAACAACATTTGATCTTAATACTTTTTATTTAGCCTTTGCTGGTAATAACAGAGGTCAAATATTTTCTGTAAGTCTTTATAAAATTTTCACACACTGTTGCTGGTATTTTGGCCCATTCCTCTATGCAAATCTCCTCTAGAGCAGTCATGTTTTGGGCAAAGCACACTATCAACTCCTTCCAAAGAGCTCTGGAGGCTGGCTAGGTCACTCCAGAACCTTGAAATGCTTCTTCGTTGCCCGGGTGGTGCATTTGCGATGGTGAAAGACCCAGCCATGTATTATCCTCAATCGTCGGTTTACTCTTGACGGGGGAATCAATCACCTCCCACCAAGAATATATATATATATATATATATATATATATATATATATATATATATATATATATATATATATATATATATGTGTATATATATATATATATATATATATATATATATATATATATATATATATATATATATATATATATATATATAAACGGATATATATATATATATATAAATATATATATATATATATATATATATATATATATATATATATATATATATATATCAGCATAATTATATAATATTTATGCTATTAAAATATATTTTTTATTAATACCTCTTCAAACTATTTATTAAGTTAAATTAAATAATGTAATATTAAAGGAATGTTTATTAACTGTTAAATAGAGTTTAATAAAGACTTTCATTTATTTTAACCATAGTGAAAATGAAATGCTTTATATTAATATTCAATTAGTATTAATAAAAAATGAAACACAGGCTGTAGTTTTTCTGACAAATAGTTCAAATGAAATTTGACATGCTACACGAATTTCACTAGAGAACTGGCAGGGGTCATATTTATACTTATATTAACAGTTAAATTCAGAATTATTAGCTCCCCTTTGATTTTTTTTCTTTTTTTAAATATTTGCCAAATTAATTTTTAACAGAGAAAATAAATTTTCACAGTATGTATAATACTGTATTTTCTTCTGGAGAAAGTCTGATTTCTTTTATTTTGGCTAGAATAAAATCAAGAATAGAAGCAAATTTTTTTTTAAAGCCATTTTAAGATCAGTATTATTAGCTTCTTTAAGCAATATGTTTATGATTGTCTACAGAACAAACAATTGTTATACAATAACTTGCCTAATTACCCTAACCTGCCTAGTTAACCTAATTAACCCAGTTATGCCTTTAAATGTCACTTTAAGCTTTATAGAAGTGTCTTCAAAAACCTAGTCAAATATTATATTATTATTTATGAAGAAGATAAAATAGGTCAGTTATTAGAAATGAGTTATTAAAACTATTATGTTTAGAAATGTGTTGAAAAATCTTCTCTCTGTCAAACGGAAATTGAAAAAAAAAATAAAAAAAGAGACTAATAATTGAAAGGGGCTAAAAGTTCTGACTTTAACTGTGTACTTTTTTGCATATTATGCACAGACTATATCAGCCTGCTAGATTGGTAAACTGTGCGTTAAAGCAGGGAAAAACATGAGCAATAACAGCATTGTTATGATGAACTCATTGAGTTGCGAATTTGTTCAAGTGACTTAAACTTATTATTAAAAAAAAGTTCCTTTGTCCACCTTTTTTGCTGCTGCCATCCTCACAAGTTTGTATCACACACCCTATTCTTGCACGGGAAATTCCCCTGCGCAGTTTTTGGTACTGTTGCATATAAACGTTGCTACAGCTTCTCACATGACAGCAGGGAAAGGCACAGCCAGTCTGTCACGTTCAAAATAAATGTTCGGGTGGATCCAATAGCGAGTGAACAAAGTAATTTATTAAACACAGTCAAACTCAAAAAGGCAGGTGTAACAAAAAAGTGAGGTGCTAAGGCTAGGGGAACAGGACAGGAATCGAACAGGAAATCAGGCTCTAGCAGAAGCTCCTCACGGTCCTGAGCACAGACAGAGAGACACACATGAGCACACGTAACGAACTGACAATGAACATTAAACACGTAGCACTTAAATAGTCACGATGATGTAATTCAGCTGGCGAAAAATCAATCCAGCGGAGTGACGTAAGGCCACGTGACCAAAACAACACACGTGGGCCACAAAAGCAAAACAAACCCACATGATCACACAGACATTCCGGAAGAGCGCACAAACCTGCAACCGTGACATTACCCCTCTCTCAAGAGCACCTCCTGGTGCTCCCAGAAGCGCTTACCTGGCGATTGTAATCATCGATAAGAGAGTGATCCAATATGTCCTTTGCAGGGACCCAACTCCTCTCCTCCGCACCATAACCTTCCCAGTCCACCAAGTACTGAAATCCTCGCCCCCTCCGTCTTGAGTCCAGAATGCGCTTAACCGAATAAACGGTCTCCCCATCTACGAGGCGCGGCGGGGGGGGAACCGGAGTGGGCGGATTAATCGCCGTATGAAAAACGGGCTTTAATTTGGAAACATGGAACACGGGATGAATTCTCCTGTACGCTGGAGGAAGTTTGAGGCGGACTGCCACCGGACTAATGATCTTGATGACAGTGAATGGGCCAATAAATTTGGGTGCAAGTTTATTACATACGGAACGCAAGGGAATATTCTTAGTTGAAAGCCACACTTTTTGACCGACGACGTAAACGGGAGGCTTCGACCGGTGGCGATCGGCTTTAGCCTTAGTGCGCGCACCCACTTGGAGGAGGGTCTGCCTGGCCCTGTTCCAAGTGCGTCGGCACCTCTGGACAAAGGCGTGGGCGGAGGGGACCGCGACTTCGGATTCCAGACTGGGAAAAGCTGGTGGCTGGTAACCTAAACTACACTGAAACGGAGAAAGGCCCGTAGCCGACACTGGTAATGAATTGTGTGCGTACTCCACCCATGGGAGCTGCTGACTCCAAGAGGAGGGATTCTGGGAAACCAAACAACGTAACATTCGCTCGAGATCTTGGTTTGCCCTCTCAGTTTGTCCGTTACTCTGAGGATGAAACCCAGAAGAAAGACTTACAGTCGCTCCCAATAAATGACAAAATTCTCTCCAAAATTTAGAGACAAACTGGGGCCCCCTGTCAGAAACCACGTCCGTCGGGAGGCCATGAATGCGAAAGACGTGATTAATGACAGCATCCGCTGTCTCTCTGGCTGAGGGTAATTTGGGCAGAGGAATAAAATGAGCTGCCTTCGAGAACCGGTCCACAACGGTCAAAACAACCGTATTGCCACCAGACGGCGGGAGCCCGGTGACGAAATCTAGCGAAATGTGCGACCAGGGTCTCGAAGGCACTGACAGCGGCTGAAGGAGTCCAGCGGGAGGGCGATTAGAAGTCTTAGAAACAGCACAAACAGAACAGGCCAAAACAAACTCGCGTATGTCCCGTGCCATAGCTGGCCACCAGAATCGCTGTTTAACTAAAAATAATGTACGACTCACCCCCGGATGACAAGCCACTTTGGAGGAATGTCCCCACCGAATGACGTCAGACCGAATCTCCTCCGGCACAAACAAACAACTGGGTGGGCATCCGGCCGGGGGCGTTACCCCATCCAGGGCTGTGCGGACCCTGCTCTCGATCTCCCATGTCACAGCAGAAATACAAATCCTCTGGGGAACGATGGGCTCAAGAGACGTATTGCGCTCGGAAGAATCAAAAAGACGGGATAACGCGTCGGGTTTGATGTTTTTGGAACCCGGCCGATAAGAGATGGTAAAATCGAAACGACCGAAAAATAATGCCCACCGAGCCTGCCTGGAGCTGAGTCGTTTGGCGGACCTGATGTATTCAAGGTTCTTATGATCGGTCCAAACGATAAAGGGAACCCCCGAACCCTCCAACCAATGACGCCACTCCTCCAAAGCGAGTTTGACAGCCAACAACTCCCTATTACCAATGTCGTAATTACGTTCTGCGGGAGATAATCGATGAGAGAAAAACGCGCATGGATGAATTCTGTCATCCGAGGCGGCGCGCTGGGACAGGATAGCTCCCACCCCCACCTCTGACGCGTCAACCTCCACCACAAACTGCCGGGAGGGATCAGGTGTCACTAAAATAGGAGCTGAAACAAAGCGGCTCTTCAGATTGGAGAATGCAGCCTGTGCTGCGATCGACCACCTGAAGGGAGTTTTGGAGGAGGTTAAGGACGTCAGAGGGGCGGCGAGCTGGCTGAAATTGCGAATAAAACGCCGGTAAAAATTAGCGAAGCCCAGAAATCTCTGCAGGGCCTTACGAGATTCGGGGATTGGCCAATTCACCACAGCCTGAACTTTCTCTGGATCCATGCGCACCCCCTCGACTGACACAATGTGTCCTAGAAAGAGAACAGACTGTGCATGGAACACGCATTTCTCCGCCTTGACAAAAAGCCCATTCTCTAGCAGCCGCTGAAGCACTCGCCTGACGTGCTGCACATGTTCCTGGAGAGAACGAGAAAAAATCAGAATGTCATCCAGGTAGACATAAATAAACTGATCTATCATATCTCGCAACACGTCATTTACGAGTGCTTGGAAAACCGCAGGAGCATTAGAAAGCCCAAAAGGAAGAACACAATATTCAAAATGCCCCCTGGGGGTCAAAAACGCGGTTTTCCACTCATGACCCTGCTTCATGCGAACCAAATGATATGCTTTGCGGAGATCTAATTTCGTGAAAAACGAAGCCCCCTGCAGACGCTCGAACGCTGAAGACATCAACCGCAAAGGATATGTATTCTTCACCGTGATGCTGTTCAGCCCTCGATAGTCAATGCAGGGTCTAAGGGACCCATCCTTCTTTTTCACGAAAAAAAACCCCGCCCCCGCCGGTGAAGAAGAGGGCCGTATGATCTTGGCCGCTAGAGAATCAGAAATATATTTCTCCATGGCCTCCCTCTCAGGAATAGAAAGAGAGTATAACTTGCCTTTAGGCGGAGACGTACCTGGCAATAAATCTATTGCACAGTCATAGGGACGGTGAGGAGGCAGTGAAGCAGCTCGAGACTTACTGAACACTCTCTTCAGGTCGAGGTACTCACTGGGCACGTTTGACAGGTCCATGCGCTCCTCCTGAAACACAGAACAAGAAACAGCAGAATGAGCAGACGAAAGACAAGACTGATGACAGTTCTCACTCCACGAAAGTATGGCATTAAGACCCCAGTTAATGTGAGGCTTATGAAGAATTAACCAAGGATGACCTAAAACCACTGGTGTGTTAGAACAGTCTGTTAAAAAAAATGAAATGTGTTCAACATGATTTCCAGACGTGATCAGCTTTATGGGTTTAGTGGAGTGAGTGATAGTGGGAAGGGAAAGTCCGCTGAGTGCGCGTACTGCAATGGGTTGTGACAGTGCAATAACCGGAAGTTTAAAACTGAAAGCGAAACCAGAGTCAATGAAGTTTCCCTCCGCCCCGGAATCGACGAGCGCCTGTGTGTCTTGAGTTCCGGAACCCCATGATAAGGAGACGGGCAGTATAGTGGCAGACGTAGAGGATTTGTCCAAATTAATTTCACCCATCAGTAACCTCTTACCTACTGATGGGTGTTGACTTTTACGGGACAGGAAGCCACCCGATGCCCCGCCCCACCGCAGTAGAGACAGAGTCCCTCCGTTCTTCGCCGGCGCTTCTCCTCTACGGACAAGCGGGATCTGCCCAACTGCATGGGTTCCGGGTCAACGCTCCCAACTTCCGGTGCCATCGGCGAGTCAGGGACAGGATCCGGAAACCTGTTTTGCCGCATGTGACTCTCACGGCGAAGCAGTCTGGAGTCCACCCGGATGGCCAAATCCACTAGCTCGTCGAGGGTCTTGGGAAGATCTAGGGAGTAGATCTCGTCCTGAAGACGATCCGAAAGGCCATGAAGGAACATGTCCCATTGAGCCTCCGCGTTCCAGCCGGATTCAGCAGCCAAAGTGCGGAACTCAATGGAATAGTCCGCCACGCTCCGATTCCCCTGGCGGAGCTCAGCGAGGACTCGAGCGGCCTCTCTCCCAGAGGCGGCCCGATCAAAGACCTTTTTTAGTTCCTTTGAGAACAGGTCGAACGAAGAACAACAGGGTAATTTCTTCTCCCATGCTGTGGTTCCCCATTGAGCCGCCCTTCCTGAAAGGAGAGTGATGACGAACGCCACCTTGGCCTGCTCTGAGGAAAACAAAGATGGCTGCAGGGAGAAGTACAGGGAGCATTTGGCTAAGAAGGACCGGCATAAGTGAGGCTCCCCAGCATAGCAGGTCGGCGGAGGAAGGCGAGGCTCAACTGAGCGACCAACGCCCAAGTTAGCACTGGCAGTCACCGGCGCAGGTATCACCTCCGGAGCTGGTGCAGGCTCCCCTTGTGTTGTTCCGGAAATCAGCTGTTGGACCTGAGTAGTGAGTAACGACACCTGACCAACCAAGGCCTGGATAGCCTGTGCAGTCGTGGCTAAAGCCTCGTCCTGGCGATCGATCCTGGCGTTGCTAGCAGTAAGGAACTCCGATATCTGAGAAGTACTCGCTGGATCCATGGTAAAGGTCAGTTCGTTTTGTCACGTTCAAAATAAATGTTCGGGTGGATCCAATAGCGAGTGAACAAAGTAATTTATTAAACACAGTCAAACTCAAAAAGGCAGGTGTAACAAAAAAAGTGAGGTGCTAAGGCTAGGGGAACAGGACAGGAATCGAACAGGAAATCAGGCTCTAGCAGAAGCTCCTCACGGTCCTGAGCACAGACAGAGAGACACACATGAGCACACGTAACGAACTGACAATGAACATTAAACACGTAGCACTTAAATAGTCACGATGATGTAATTCAGCTGGCGAAAAATCAATCCAGCGGAGTGACGTAAGGCCACGTGACCAAAACAACACACGTGGGCCACAAAAGCAAAACAAACCCACATTATCACACAGACATTCCGGAAGAGCGCACAAACCTGCAACCGTGACACAGTCGCAATTTTTATATTTGTTTGGGGGCGGTACGACTCGAGGAAAGAACTTGATTTAACCATTTCTGCATGTCTAGATTAATATTAAGAGCGCAATTAAAAAAAGAAAAAAAAAAACTTAAGTGAATTAAATTATTGGTGGGGACATTTCAATAGTTGGTGGATATTGGTGGGGACACATTCCCTCCATCCATGCTAAATCTATACCCTTGTCTTCAATGTCCTTGCTGATGGAAGCAGGTTTTCACTCTAAATATTACGATACATGATCCCATTCATTCTTACCTTTACATAGATCAATTGGCCTTGTTCTTTTTGCAGAAAAACAAAAGTGTTTACACCCCCCTGCTTTACAGTAGGTATGGTCTTGTTTGGATGCAAGACGGCATTCTCTCTCCTCCCAACACAAGTTGAGTTTTTACCAAAAAGTTCTATTTTGGATTCATCTGACCATATGACATTCTCCAAATCCTCTTCTAGATCATCCAAATGCTCTTTAGCCAACTTCAGACGGGTCTTGACATGTACTGACTTAAGCAGGGGCACACGTCTGGTGCTGCAGCATTCGAGTCCCTTGCGGCTCTGTGTGTTATTGATGGTAGCCTTTGTTACTTTGGTCCCAGCTTTGTGCAGGTCATTCACTTGGTCCCCCGTGTGGTTCTGGGATTTTTGCTCACTGTTCTTGGGATCATATTTACCCCACAGGGTGAGATCTTGCATGGAACCCCAGATCGAAAGAGATTGTCAGTGGTCTTGTATGTCCACCATTTTCTGATAATTGCTCCCACAGTTGATTTCTTCACAGCAGCTGCTTACCTATTGCACAGGCAGTCTTCCCTGCCTGGTGCAGGTCTGCAATTTTGTTCCTGATGTTTTTTGACAGCTCTTTGGTCTTGGTCATAGTGGAGTTTGGAGTGTGACTGTTTGAAGTTGTGGACAGGCATCTTTTATACTGATAATGAGTTCAAACAGATGCCATTAATATAGGTGACAAGTGAAGGACAGAGGAGCCTCTCAAACAAGAAGTTACAGGTTTGTGAGAGCCAGAAATCTTGCTTGTTTTTAGGTGACTAAATATTGTTTTACCAAAGAATTGACCAATAATTAAAAAAAAATCCTACAATACGATTTTCAGATTTGTTTCTAATTTTGTCTTTTATAGTTAAGGTGTACCTATGATGAAACTGTATAAATTCCCCACTGTATAAATGTCACTATGTTAGTAAGTAGATCATGCTGGAAGATGGAAATGTTTATCAGTTGGAATCAGAAAGTCATTAAGAGCAACTTACCAAAAAGAGAGAGAAAATATAAAAAATCAATAGCTGTCTTTTTTCTGTCTAAGAGTTTTTTTTTTTTTTTTTTTTTTGATGAATGATAACACTAACTGAACAAAATCTGTTCCTGTGAAAAACATCCGCCGGAAAACAATGATCGTATTAATAATGAGCATGCTGTACACACTAGCAAATGTGCTGACCAAAGCCTAAGGCCAGACTGTGTTTCATTGCCTAACTAAAGGACCATTACTTATTATACCTGCTGATCTCACAACAAACTGCTGAGTTACTGGCTGCTGATCGACCGCCTCTCTGGGCTTCAGCTCCATCACAATCTCAAAAGAGATGATCATCAGTCATCAGGACATCAGAGAACGTAATTTTAAAAGTCATGCTTAAAAGTCAGAGATAAAAAGTTACTGCAGCGTTTTTGACAATAAATAAAGTTTTTGTTCTTTTCACTTCTGAATTGAATCACTGAAACTTAAAATAACATCAGGTGCCTTATATCTAAAGGGCTCCTATTTTACCTCCTTTACAAGATGTAAGATAAGTCTTTGGTGTCTCCAGAATGTGTTTGTAAAGTTCTCTGCTCAAAATGCCCATCAGATTATTTAATATACAATGCCCATTTTACACTTAGTATGCCCATTTTGGGGTCATTGGAAAGTGTACCAGTTGCCTTTAAATGCAAATGAGCTGGTTCTCTCTGCACTGTAAAAAAATGCTGGGTTTCACACAATCAATTTGTGTTGGAACAACATGAAGGAATTAAGGTAACTTATTAGTTTTTACTAATTTAAGTGGATTCAACATAAAACAATTAAGTTGTCCTGAATAAATCTCAAGAATTATGCTGTTTCAGCTCATTGTAAGTAAGTAGTTTGATAAAGCAACAACACCTATTTTTTGAGTGTGCCCACCATTCTCACATGCGTGTCTGCTTCTAATGTGTTACATCAGATAAACAGCAGTCAGTGACAGAGACAGACATGTATAAAGCAGAGATACAGTTTATTAATCAAATATACCAAATAAGGTTAATTGATGTCTCTGTTGCCAACTATTTTCAATGAAAAGGCGCTAAACTCTGCCCGAAAAGTTGCTAGAATACGTCTTGCTTCAATTTGCATATTACTGACGTCATCACGTTCTACCATTTCTATTTCTTTAACAGCCTATGGTTAATAAAGGGCAATAAATAAAGGTTAATATAGTTTTTTTGGCCTCGAGGGCCAGTGTCCCTAGCTGCTTGCACTCTCAGCAGTCGCACTTTTTTCATTTATTTATTTATTTGACCACAGACTCACTTTTTTTATTCATTATTTTGTCGCAGCTCTGCTCTTTTTATTTATTTTCTCACAGCCCCGTGAGCAAATGATGTAACTATAATTCGACCCAAAACATCGGCACCTTAGTGAAAATAAGAATTCGAATAATTAATGTTAATGAATATTACACCTGCTCAATGAAGATCAGATGATTCACTACATTAATACATCTGACATAACTTGATCAGAAATCTACTGTAAAAAGGGGAGAAAAGATTAAGCCATCAATAGAAAGTAATACTGTGGTTAAGAGATAGCCTTACAGTACTACAACAGTACACCCACTCAATAATACACCCACAACAGTGCCACTTTGGTCCAGTGCCACTAAGCACTAAGCCACTAAGCATTAATAATGTATGATAACATTTCAGATAACTCTTATATAGCCTACAGATGAGTTCTATAGCCTACAGCTAATCAATCTATCATGATAAAAAAAATGATAAATGTTCTTAAATAAAACAAATACATTTATAGAATGGTTTATAAGTGTAAAATTTCTCTCACCTGGAAAATGGAGGCAATTTGAATGGTTTGTAGGCACAATTAAATGCACACAGCCTGCCATAATATCTGACAATTGCAGGAAATAATTCCAAAAGGAAGCTGACTGTGTAAAGCCACATAAAATAACACAAAAATACAATGTATATGCTAAGTTCAGTGGCTAATCAGGCTTTAAACATTTTTTTTTTATCAGCTGTAAAATTGGCCATTTTATCATTGCAGTCAGTGAACATCTGTAGTTCATGGAGCCAACCCCCAAAGGCGAGTCGATGAATTGCAGTTTCAGCCACTTCCGTATTAGCTTCACAAGGGAAAGCAGTAGGTTGCAAGGTGAACACAAGTTATTGTATACTGCTATAAACACTGCATTGTCCAGTAAGCAACTGTACAAAATAAACCAGATTTAACATCCACAAACTGAGACTCTAGTGTAAATGAAGCATCCATATATAATTGTGATGACACTATGGGACTGTAGTGAGTCCAGCTGTTACGAATGAATTACATAGTGATTTTACTTTATTTTCTTTAATACAATCATGCACTGTTTTAAAACGTTTTAAACTTGTAAAACTCAATCTTGAGGTGCAGATGATCACAGAGAGTTGGAACAGATCTTTTAATCCCAGTTTCTTTGTGAATCCTGTTTTGTGGACATGCTTATGCGCATTACTACAGAGACATTAATATGCACCTGTCAAGCAATATGGTGCTACATTGCATTGCAAGGGGCTTAAAGAGATTTGGATATAATTTTAACATCAGAACATAAAAAGAGACTTGTCGTGTTTATATCACTTTAATATGACTCAAATAGACACAGTTCTGTCCAAAGAGCTTCCAAAAGTTGATTTTGCATGATAGGAGCCCTTTTAATGATCTAAAAATTAAACCCTTGATCTGAAATACTTTAATATTTACCCTTAGCCACCTTACAGATTTACTCTGCACTGTCAAAGAAAATCTAGCCCATTATGCATGTATTCTGAAAGCTTCAGTCACTATTTTTTTTAAATGTTTGTATTTTTTAAAGGCCTTTTTTTCAAGTTATGTAAATGTCCTATCCAGTGAACCGCAAGCTTCTACATTACATAAAACAGTAGGAAAAAACATTTTAACATATTTATGCAAACTGTAACATTTTATTGGGCTAGCATCCTGAGCATGTCTTTGGAATTAAAATGCTAATTACATGGTCAGTTTAACTATATGACACACTGAGCAAATTATAGGCTGTAGGACAATTTGCAAAGCATCCAGGGCACAGTTGCACAGATCACATGCAGATGTATTTGATGAATATAATGTATTTTTTTCAATTAAAAATTAAGTAAATGAATATGTCAAATGTGTTTAAAACTGATTTATATTTTAAAGCATCTGGACAGCTAAGGAATGCACACACTTTTTTTTATTCAAATGTGTTTGTGACATAATGCTGTGTAAGGTGTGAAGATCACAAAGAATGAACTTCAAAGCAAAAAGCATTTGCAAGCAAAAAGGAAAAACAGACAGTAAACAATAAAAAGTGAACCCACATTTTGTTTTCCATAGCATCACCTTTGCTGCAAATTGACTAGATTCACAAAACAATGTTTATTAGTAACAATGCAATATAATAAAACATTAGTAACAATGCAACTTAATAAAAACAGTTATTAAGTTACAGTAATTTATTGTGTTTTCCAAGTAATAGATGTTGATTAATATTTTCTCATTTTTATTATATGAAATAGTTGTACAATAATTAAGACTTAATTCACCTAATGCAAATCAACAAGTAAGTTAAGGGGTATTTAAGTTACACATTTATACATTTATTTATTTATTTATTTTTTTTATGACTGAAAATAAATGAATGAATTGCATGTAATTGTTTCAATACTTTCATCAATAAAGTCACATCAAAAAGTTACATTAAGATTGTTGCGCCCAAGTAATTATTTTTATTTATTTTTTTAAGCTTTTATTTGATCTTTGTTAAATAAGCAGTTATTCCACTTCTGGGTTCAGCAATTTTTGTTCTCTGATAGAAGTGTGGAACCCAGATTGGTGGAAACAAAACAATTTCTGATTTCATAGCCACTGGTTACAAGCAAACCGATAGAAAGTACAATCCAAAACAATATCAAATAATCACAGATGCGTATCTAAATCTCTATGAATCCAATGTTTCATTTTATGGCACAGTTTCATTGAAAGTGCAGCAGGCTGTTTAAGATCCAATCCTTAGTTTTATTGCTGTCATTGTTTTGTATCTGTCTCCTGGAGGACACCTTAAGTTATAGTACATTTCTGTTTTTACAACAAAGGTTGCATACATTTGCACAGATTTTGGTAACACGTTACAATAACAGTACATGAATAATGATGTGTTAATATGTAATTAAACATTACTTTATAATGAACTAAATATGAGTTAATGGATGCGCAAATCATCAACTAACTTTATCTACAACATGAGTCGCATGAGGTGGTGCTGGGTTGGGTCAGCTGGCATTTCTGTGTAGAGTTTGTATGTTCTCCCTGTGTTTGCGTGAATTTCCTCCTAGTGCTCTGATTTCCCCTACACGTCCAAAGACATGTTCTATAGGTGAATTGGGTAAGCTAAATTGTCCGCAGTGTACCTGTGTAAATAAGAGTGTATGGGTGTTTTCCTGCAATGGGTTGCAGCTGGAAGGACATCAACTGCATAAAACATGCTGGATAAGTTGGAGGTTCATTACGCTGTGGTGAACCCTGATTAATGAAGGGACTACCCAAAACGAACATGAATGAATTAATTAATTAGTCACATGACTTCATATGTAAACAACGGCTACGTTAATTACTTGTTAGCACAGGATTGTTTGTTAATTCATGTATTAATTACCACATTTGTTTATGCCTAATTTAGCCATTTTAACTATTCATTAACTCCTTATGCATGTCCATCTAGTGCGTTTACACTAAATAACAATAAAAAACTGTTCTGTCAACATCAACATGAACAGTTTAAACACAGGAGTTCATGAGTAGTTAATGGTCATGTGCCCTTCCATGTAAAGTCATGACATATGTATATAAGATTCCTTACAATTGCAAGAAAGTGTGAATTTTAAACTAAAGTAGTGGATTCGTAAAATAAATTATGCAATACGCTTATTTCACGCGGCTGCCATTTTAAAGAACCAAAGCGAGGCTGCGGTGGGAAGAAACCCGGAAGTATAGGACCAACACTGTAAACATTGCAGTAATATGCTGTGAACTACAAACCTCCAGATGTTGCCAAGATTTCAAAATGCCAAAATTTAGTAAGTTTATTTTAAACAATTAAAAGCAATTTAGAGTCAAACAACATTACAATCTCAGTGATACACTTAAGTGTCCTTCTAGGCTTCAGTTCATGGCACCAGTTAAACACTGTGGGGATGCTTTCCTGCTTCAGCCTATGTAACCTGGTGAGCGATAAAACACTGCAGACCCTCGTGTGGTTTGTAATAGTGTTGTCCCGGTACTGAAGTTTTAAAACCATCTATTTCCCGCTAACATGGAAGCGCTGCTGAGCGCGGATGACTTGACTGATCTTCACGGCTGCTTCGTGCTCCAGTCTCCGTGTATCTGTGTTTGGTTTGCACTCAGTTTACCGCTCTTCACCCAGTGCAAACACAGATACACAGAGACTGGAGCACGAAGCAGTCGTGAAGATCAGTCAGGTCATCAAGCAGATCGCTCGTTTGTCTGTGTTGTGTGTTTGTGCTCGGTAAACAGCGGAGGTTGAACTGATGACCTTCTCGGCCAATCACAATCATTTCTGTTAAACACGTAAACATGATGGCAAATCAGCACTGTTTTAAGAAAGCCATCAACAGTGACTTAAATGTTAGCGGGAAATTGATGTTTTTTTTTTTTTTAATTCAGTATCGTGACAAGTCTAACATAGTGAAAGAATCAGTTTATTAACTCGAGTTTGATAAATAGCATCTAAAACGTGTGTTGGGAAAGAAAACATTAGCTAAATAGTGCCATTTTCCTTAACTTAGCTGAAAATGAGCTCTGATATCCCTTTTTATTTTCAAAATTCATTCAGAACGAACCTTCGGGTCACCCGGAAGGCGGTGAAATGATAAATTTGTGTCACTTTCTCTTCACTGATAAGCTATATAGCCAGCTACACAACATTCCTGTAACTCCCAATGATACTTCTGGGATTCTTCCCACCACAGCCTCGATTTCGCTTTTAAAAATGGCGGCCGTGTGAAATCAGTCTATGGAATGCACCTAGAACAATGTTTAAACCGAAGAAAATTACAAAAGAGAAATTTAATTAAAAACAGATTTGCTTCAAAAAAAGACATTTCAAACACACTGTATTTGCTTTTGGTAAATGAGCTTAAGCTCAAAGCTGCTCTGCATTATTAGTCTATATGCAGTCTTGAAAATTAATTTCCCAAGACCCAAATCAAAATGTCTCTTTAATAATCACATTTAATTAAGGCTTCATCCTAGTCTTTAATTATTAGTAAATAAAATAAAATAACAAACGGAGTGAGCTGGAACAGCACAGACAGAACCAGCAGACACTTGGCCTGTTTGAGATTTATTGCAGACGGTTAGCATGTGGCACACACTGAATCCACAGGAAGTCTGCATTTCAGCAAGGTGGATGACCCCCTGTCAGCATCCACCAGCTCTGTGCTGAAACACTTTCTAAACGTCACCCATGTTCATCTGTGCATTTCAGACAGAAGAATAGCTACGCAGTCTAATGCCTAAATCCTTGGAAAAGACAGAGGCACCTAACATGTGCATGTCAAGATTGGTGAAAGAGGAAGGAGAGAAGTGTGTGTGTGTTAATCTCAACAGACACAACAGACCAGAATGATTTGACCTGCTGTTTTTTTGTTTGAGTGTTTTACAAGACACAATGGGATGCATCTCCCTGCCTGTGTCCTGCATGTCCACCATCTGCCACTGTGTCTGCACATCACAGATAGCTGGAACTAAAATTGCTTCTTATGTCTTATCGTATAGCTCTGTTTGTTCAGCACATATTCATATTTTCTATTCTGTCATTATTAGCTGCGTGCACGGCTCTTCTGTTTGATTTGAATAACAGCTTTGCAATTTCATGTCAGAGTTGCACTTTGGTTATAAACAAGCGTCTGGCAAGATATGATCAAATGAATACGAAACTTTTGCATTTGAGTTTCAAAATATGTAATCAAGATACCCGTGTATGCACAAAAAAGTGTTTAATGCTTGATTTCACCTTTTTATTTGTTTTTTTTAGTCCATCAGAGCGCAAGAAGCCAATATTTGTCCTCAAATAAATGTATGAAAAGATTTTTTTTTGTCTTCACAAAACAGTTTCAGAACATAAATATTTAAAACAATAAAAAAGTATTCTTATATCAAATGCAGGCCGATAGATCTATCACAGTTACATCATTTACTCCACAGCTCAAACTGATTGTTCTTTGCTGATTGTACAACCATCGAGAATAAGCCTATGTTTGCTTGCTTTAAAGATGCCATGTGGCTTAGGTAAGTGAAAATGTTATCCAGAAATACGTCATTATGCTTGTTTATAGAGTTACTCTATAAATGAAAGTTGTTTTGACCATATTTAGAATGACTTTGAATATTAATGGGCTTAAAAGTTAAAGTCAGTGCCTGAACTACGCACACACACACACACACACACACACACACACACACACACACACACACATGCACGCACGCACGCACACAGTCATGTGCTGCAAAATAGTCATACTTCAGAAATACTAAAATAGATTCTTTTTTTTTAAATAAGAATATTTTCAACTGAAGTGGTAGAGAGGTTTATTTTAGCTAGAAGGAATGATTGAATGAAATGAAATTAAAATTTGTGTTGTTGATGAAATATAAGCTAATTTATAATTTATACTCAACAAAATGGACATACAGAAATGTATTTATTATTGTATTTTGTGTTTTTAATGTATATAAAGACAGAGCCAATACTTGATATCAGCCACTGCAATAAACAGATGTTTTATAAAGTGTAATGGTGTCCTTTTACTCCAGGAAAGAGCTGAGAGATATGACATGAAGCATAAACATTAAACACATATTCAGTAATCTATATGTGTATGATACCTCATTACAATCTTATGTGTCAGTTTTCACGATATGCATGTTAAACAATACAGTTAAACAAACTGTATGCCTCTTTGGTGTGACAATTTTATAATCCATATTTCCCTTAATTTTGCATTCCAATCTGTGATGAGAAGACATATGGATTACCTGAGAGCTCTCACATAAAGTGTAATGCAAACTCTTATAAATTTAAAAGAAAGTTAATTTAATAAGATATAATCATTGTAATACCATTAAGAAATGCTGTGTCCAATTAAATGATAAATATTAATGATCCTGTGTGAATTGTTAGAGTCTGTGTTTTGTTCCAATTGACCTGTGTTTTTCTGGGATTTTATACCTTTGCCTTGGTAAATCCAGGTTTTAATACTTAATTTACAAAGCTGAATCATGTTTACCTTTGAGGCATTATATAAATGAATAATAATAAAACATGACTAAACTAAGTGGTGTTCTATCCATTGTAATTGGATAACAGACTATTTTCAAGGTACTCAAGGGTAGACATATTCAGTCCTGGAGAGCTGCAGTCCTGCAGAGATTTGCCCTGACTCAATCAAACACACATGAACAAGCTAATCATGGTCTGAGTGTTACTAGAAAGACACAGAATGGTGTGTTTGGACTGTGACTAGAGACACCGACATAAGAAACACTGAATATTGAAGGAGGGAGTTGTGGAGTAATTTTTGTAGAATTGAGTTACTGTACACTCTCAGAAAAAAAGGTACGCGAGCTGTCACTGGGGTGGTACATTTAAAAAGGTACACATTTGTACTTAAAGGGTCCATATAGGTACCTCAAAAGTATATATTAGTACCTGAACTTTTTAAGAGGAACAGTTTTGTACTTTTTAGGTACTAATATGTACCCTTGAGGTTTTAATATGGACAAATAAGTACAAATGTGTGCCTTTTGAAAAGGTACCATGCCAGTGATAGCTCACATATCTTTATTTCTGAGAGTGTAAGGCTTCTCTTTGTTTTTGTGAGTTTTCATTCACATTGGAAACCAAATAAAGTGCTGATTGTAAGGTTTGGTGATGAATGTGGAGATAAGGAACATGGGTGACCTAAAATGTGGGCATTTGTGTTTAACCCTCCTGTCGTGTTCACATCCTGCCCCTTACTTTAGTATTCCCAGTCAAAATTGACCGGTCTGTTTTTCTACTCCATCTTTTTAATCATCATTCTTTAGCTGGGAACAATGTCTTAGTGATTAACATGAATTTATAAAATTATACAAAAATAACCAATGAAAATAAAAATAGGTGCTGAAAATCTATTACAAAATGAACAATAGATGACAGAATTCAAAATACTTTGTTTCATTACTAATAGACAGCTTGCTAAAATAACTATCACAGGGTCTGACCAAAGAAATTGACATTTTTTTCCATCTGAAAGATTTATCAACCAGCAAAGCACAAACAAAATGCTATCCTTTCCTGTGTTCTGAGTGGTTGAATTTTCAGTTCTTCAAGTGTACTAATATAGGGAATAGTGACTGAGGGTATATACAGTGAGCATGGACACAGAACTACAGTAATTATACTTTGGTCATTTTTGAACAAGATAATAATGATCTAATATAATAAAATAATTGTTGCTATAAGTGCTCCTGCTAGACTCAGAGATTGGCTGAACGGAGATTGGCAGAAAGAAAGGAAGGAAGGAAGGAAGGAAGGAAGGAAGGAAGGAAGGAAGGAAGGAAGGAAGGAATGAAGGAAGGAAGGAAAAAAGAAAGAAAGAAAGAAAGGAAGGAAGGAAGAAAGAAAGAAAGAAAGAAAGAAAGAAAGAAAGAAAGAAAGAAAGAAAGAAAGAAAGAAAGAAAGAAAGAAAGAAAGAAAGAAAGAAAGAAAGAAAGAAAGAAAGAAAGAAAGAAAGAAAAATGGATTCACATAACAGACACCTAGTCTGTGTAAAGATTTGAGACACTGTTTTATCAGGAAGTTTATTCGCATTGGAGGATCCAACAATTTCATGGCAGTTCATAACTTATTGTTCCCCTTCTAGGGAACTTCAACACTGCGTCTAACCAGAACGCTAGGGGAACACCTCTTTTATACGCGTCTTGAAGCACATGTGAAATCAATCTAATGTAATTAAGCAGGTGTCGTCAGACCAGAGAGTATAAAAGCCTGTACTGAGCATTCAGTATCAACTTCTTTGCTTTCAAGAAGCACGCACGTGAAAATACACCCTCTTTCTGTGATCTTTCATTACTGATTTGCATACACAAAATACAAAAAAACTGACAACTTACTTTTTTATTTTGGTATGGCAGAGAAAAACTTTAAACGTTGTGTGCCTCCATGCCCTCGCTTTATTACGGCTGGTGACTCACATGATTTGTGTTTAGAGTGTTTGGGAGAAGAGCATGCCCTGGTAGCATTTGAGAATGCTGACTGTGGACACTGTGACGTTCTCTCCCGTAAAGAGCTGCGCAGTCGGAGAGAGTTCTTTAATAAAGCTCCCGTGGCGCACGCTCCTCGCGGTTCGGGTCCCGCTCGTGCTGAGGCTGAGCGTCGACTTCGGTCGTGGGGTTCGCAGCTAGATCTGGCGGATGAGATGGAGACGGACTCTGTCCTTTCTCTCTCTGGATCCGTGAGATCTAATCCTCCTTCGGGAGCGTCAGAAGCACGCTCTGCGGTTTCTTCTGCGCCTCGTGAGAGGGCGGCGTCCTCCGTTTCCGAGGAAACCGAGGCGCCGCAGCAACAAATAAAAAGAGGGTCGGGGAATCTGCCGCCCCAGTCAGCGGAATATGAGGAGTTAGTGGAGGTGATTTCACGTGCTGCTGACCGGTTCGATGTAATAGATTGGCAGCCAGCACGTGAGCAGCAGCAGCTGCGTCTGACAGGAATGCTGGATGAGAGAGAATTACCCAGCAGAGTAGATCCTCCACTAAGGGACCTCCCCTTTTGTCCCGAGCTACATGATGCGGTTTCTAAATCATGGAAAAATCCGTATTCAGCATGGTTAATGACACCAAAAACAGCTATTTATTCAGCAGTTCGTGGGCTAGGGGAAAAGGCATGTACAGTAATGCCAATGATAGAAGAGGACTTAGCGTGTCATCGTCGTTCAGATCTAAAATCTGCAAGGGTCCCTCCTTTGTTGTCGAGACCATTAAGATTAACATCGGGTCTAGTCAGTAAAGCATATATGACGGCTGGTCAGTCTGTTGGATGCCTGCACACCATGTCAGTGCTGCAGGCATATCAGGCTGACCTAATTAAAGAGTGCCTAGATGGTGGGGGAGCAACACCCGAACAGCTTCGAGAAGCTCTTCGGGCGTCAGATCTAGCTTTAAGAGCTACTAAAGAGGCAGCCTCTAGTTTGGGGCGATCTATGGCTACCCTGGTGGCTACTGAGCGGCACCTCTGGCTGACACAAGCAGAAGTGTCAGAAACCGATAGAGCTATTCTTATGGACGCTCCAATATCGAGCTCAGGGCTCTTCGGTGACGCCGTTGATCGCGTCGCCGAATCCCTCGACAGAGTTAAAAAACGCTCTAGCTCCCTCGGGGACTTTCTCCCCCCAAGATCAAAAAGTCTGGGCCAGCCGTCAACCAGCTCCTCATATCATGAAGTTCAAAGGATAAAACAAAGTCCTGACGTGTTGGGAGTCAGGCTTTCCAGGGCCCCCCCTGGACGCCGAGAGCACCATTCAGCGCTCTCACTGAACCAGGGTCCGCGGAGAAAGGGAGAGACCACCTCACCACGTATGCTGGTGGGGGGCTCTGTGTCTCCCGGGGTGGGCGTTCCTCAGTGTCTGAGGGCATTGGGGGCCCCACCCCCTCTGCAGGGGGGTCAAAGAACAACCAGAGGCCAGTCTCGAGAGGCTGGTACCCCTAGCACATTTTTTGGCAGCGTGGAAACACCTGCCGATGGTGTCCCAGTGGGTCCTGTTCACAGTAGAACACGGCTAAAAAATACAGTTTTGTGCACGCCCACCTCGCTTCAACGGTATTGCACCCACCATAGTGAAGCCAGAACAGGCTCTGGTTATGGAACAGGAAGTACTGGCCTTATTAATAAAAGGCGCAATAGAGCGTGTTCTCCCACTCGACAAAGAGTCAGGGTTTTACAGCCGGTATTTTATAGTTCCCAAAAAGGATGGGGGATTGCGTCCCATATTAGATCTGAGAAATCTAAATCGGTCCGTCGAGGCCCTCAGGTTCAGGATGTTAACCATCAAAAACGTGGTGTCACAAATTCAGTCCGAGGACTGGTTTGTGACGATAGACCTGAAAGACGCATACTTCCATATTTCCATCCTTCCCCAACACAGGAAATACCTGAGGTTCGCTTGCGGGGGCGAAGCGTTCCAGTATCGGGTTCTTCCATTCGGCCTAGCTCTGTCACCTCGAACCTTTACCAAAATAGTCGAAGCGGCACTAGCTCCACTTCGTATGCAGGGGATACGTATCCTAAACTGCATAGACGATTGGCTAATTCTAGCTCAGACTCAAGATATGGCAGTTCGGCATCGAGATGTCGTTCTCACCCATATCAGAAGGTTGGGGTTTCGGTTAAACACCGCAAGAAGTGTGCTTGTTCCAGCCAGGACGACCATTTCTTTAGGTGTGCTATGGGACTCCATGACGATGCGAGCACGTCTGTCCCCGCCATGAATCGAATCGATTCAGTCAACCGTACACAGAGTCAAACTAGGCCAGTTCATCACTGTGAAACACTTTCAGAGGTTGTTGGGTCTCAGGGCAGCAGCAGCCAGCTTGATTCCGTTCGGTCTGCTGTACATGAGACCCCTGCAGTGGTGGCTCAAATCCAGGGGGTTTTCCCTCAAGGGGAATCCTTTCCGCATGATCAAGGTCTCGCGGCACTGCCTTCGAGCCTTAAGTATGTGGAAAATACCCTGGTTCCTGTCCCAGAGCCCAGTGTTGGGGGCTGTCTGTCATCGCGTCATGCCTATGACAAATGCTTCTCTGACGGGCTAGGGAGCAACGGGCTTGATCCGCATGATCAAGGTCTCGCGGCGCTGCCTTCGAGCCTTAAGTATGTGGAAAATGCCCTAGTATCTGTCCCAGGGCCTAGTGTTGGGGGCTGTCTGTCATCGCGTCATGCTTATGACAGATGCTTCTCTAACGGGCTGGGGAGCAACCCTGAGGGGGCTTCCCGCAGCGGGACGATGGGGAGAACATCATCGTTACTGGCACATAAACTGCTTGGAGATGATGGCCGTGTTTCTGGCCTTAAAACACTTTCTCCCAGATCTAAGGGGCCATCATGTTTTAGTCTGCACAAACAACACATTGGTGGTCGCTTACATCAACCAGCAGGGGGGTCTGAAGTCTCGAATGCTATGCAAACTAGCACATCGGATCCTCCTGTGGGCCCAGAACAAAATCCTGTCCATCAGGGCAATGTATGTCCCGGGCCATCTGAACATGGGAGCAGATCTCCTGTCGAGGCAGGGGGTGAGATCCAGGGAATGGAAACTTCTTCACCCCGAGGTGGTGGAGTCCATTTGGGAAAGATTAAGGAAAGCGCAGGTAGACCTGTTTGCTTCCCAAGAGACCACGCATTGCGTACTATGAGTTTCTCTCTCGCATCCAGCCCCTCCGTGACTGGTTGCCATGGTTCAGACATAGCCGAGGCTACGTCTGTATGCTTTTCCCCTGATCGCTCTGCTCCCAGGAGTCCTGGAGAGGGTCCGTCAAGACTGAGTACGGTCACTGCTGGTAGCCCCGGTTTGGCCTACCAGGATTCGGTTATCGGACCTCATAGCCCTGCTGGCGGGTCTCTCGTGGGAGATCCCCATCAGCAGGGACCTTCTGTCCCAGGGGGGAGGAATGATACTTCATCCCCTACCCGACCTGTGGAAACTGTGGGTGTGGCCTCTGAGGGGGCCCACCTCATAGAGTATGGACTGTCAACCGAGGTTGCTCAGACCATTCTAAGCTCCAGGGCTCCCTCCACAAGGAAGCTTTATGCCCTAAAATGGGCTCTCTTTTCAGCTTGGTGCAGAGAACACCAGCTGAACCCAGTCAGCTGCCAGGTAGCCTCAGTGCTGGAATTTCTCCAAGATCGCCTGTCTGCTGGGTTAGCTGCATCCACTCTGAGAGTGTACGTGTCAGCTATAGCGGCCTACCGTTCTCCCCTAGATGATGAGTCACTAGGACAGGATCCGCTAATTCGTCGCTTCCTTCGTGGAGCCATAAGGCTAAGGCCTGTCAGCACACACAGGGTACCGACATGGGATTTAACATTGGTGCTTGAGGGCATCTCTGTTCCCCCATTTGAGCCACTGCAGGAGGCGTCAGATAAGTTTCTGACACTAAAAACAGCTTTCTTATTAGCTATTTCTTCCTTAAAAAGGGTTGGTGACCTCCAGGCTTTGTCGGTTGCACCTTCATTTCTGGAGTTTGCTCCAGGCATGTCCAAAGCCTTTCTTTATCCCAGACCGGGGTACGTGCCTAAGGTGCCCACTCATGTGGCGAGACCTGCTGTGCTACAGGCCTTTAACCCGCCCCCATTTCAGTCGTCGGACCAAGAGAAGTTAAACTTACTCTGCCCAGTTAGAGCTCTGAATACATATGTTAACCGGGTTATCAACTGGAGAAAGAGTGAACAGTTACTGGTCTGCTTCGGACCCTCAAAAAGGGGGAGTCCGGCAAATAAGCAGACAATAAGTAATTGGATAGTTGAGACTATCTCATTTACCTATCAGGCTGCTGGACGCCCTGCACCTAAATTTGTTAAGGCCCACTCCACAAGGGCTGTCGGGGCCTCCAAAGCTTCTATTTCGGGCTCAGCCCTTTCTGACATTTGTTTGGCGGCAGGATGGTCGACTCCACATACATTTGTGCGTCACTATCAACTCGATGTAGACCCCTCACCAGGGTCCTCTATTCTCACTGCGTAGTGTGCGTTCACAGTCAGCAGTGAGTCTGGCCTAGTGGGTATTGCGTTCCCCTAGCGTTCTGGTTAGACGCAGTGTTGAAGTTCCCTAGAAGGGGAACGTCTCGGGTTACGTATGTAACCATAGTTCCCCGAGAGGGAACGAGACACTGCGTATTCCGCCATACTCTCTTCTGCCTGTTACTTCTTTCAAGCAAATTCGAAGTTGATACTGAATGCTCAGTACAGGCTTTTATACTCTCTGGTCTGACGACACCTGCTTAATTACATTAGATTGATTTCACATGTGCTTCAAGACGCGTATAAAAGAGGTGTTCCCCTAGCGTTCTGGTTAGACGCAGTGTCTCGTTCCCTCTCGGGGAACTATGGTTACATACGTAACCCGAGACGGTTTAGTAGCTAATCCATTTGAATTTGATTAAAAATCATACAATTTTTTACGACTGAACTCATATGAATTAGCCACTAAACTGACAAAACGTAAAATAGTTATGTTTCCTTGTGAGATCAGGCTGGAGCATATAAGCGCGTTAAAAGACATGTGTACCTGCAAAAGACATTGTTCAGTCTGAAGTGAGTGAGTGAGTGAGTGAGTGAGTGAGTGAGTGAGTGAGTGAGTGAGTGAGTTAGTCAGTCAGTCAGTCAGTCAGTTGGGGTTGTGTGTGTGGGCACGTTTTCTGTCTGATGAATGAATATAGCCTGAATACCCATTCATTTCCTATGGCGGTCACTTTTGACCAGGAACACCACAAGTGTAACAAAATTTATTAAAACACTCAAAATTCAATTAAAGAGTTGATCATCACTTTTATATGTTCTAATGCATAGTGTGGAGGATATCATAAGGCCTTGAGGCAATCAGATGTAAAGCACAACATTTATGAGTGATCAAAGTTGTAAATCGGTCAGATTTGACCCGAACACGACAGAAGGTTAAGGGTTGAAAGAACATGAACATAATTATGTATTGGATGGATTTTCTTTAAAAGCAAAGAAGCATGCCAGAAACAATTGATGATGCTTCTGTATTAAAGATAAAGTGCAGCATTAAAAACCATGTAAAAGTAAAACCATGACATAATGATTATACACACTCAGAAATAAAGGTACAAAATCTGTCACTGGGGTGGTACCTTTTTAATTTTGTACCATAGAGGTGGACATTAGTATCTTTAGGGTACACTTTTGTACCTTTAAGGTTCACTTTTGTACCTTTTATGTTAGTATGAGATACACGTTTTTACTATTTGGGGTATTAAAATGTACCTTTAGGGACCTGTTAGGAACAAAAATGTATCTTTAGAAAAGGTACCATCCCAGTGACAGATTGTGTAACTTTATTTCTGAGAGCGTACAATAGGATCAAACAAATATGTAACCTTAAGTGGTTTATAAAGGATTAATCAAAACAGCCAACATCCCAACAGCCCCAAACCACCACCCTACTTCTATAACAATGCATGTGTATTACTGAAGTAAAGTGTGATAGGTTTATCCCTGTGAAACCCAGGTATACCAGGAGGGGGCACGCATGTTTTTATCTATGCGGGCGTAGCTAAAGAAGCGGTATTCAGTATGCGGTTAGCTGCATTGTAAAAACAACTGGTGTGACCCCTAAAAAACCTGTGTTTTCATATGTGTTTCAACAGGTAAGCTTATAATATTTTCTCTAATAATACACAAAAGCATATATAGTTTATATAGAGTCGAATTTATGTCCTGAGACACTAAACTAGTTTGACTGCGCCAAAATGGCGGAAGTGTTAAAAACTTAATAGCTTTCCATATGAGCAGTGAGAAGTGAATGTTAACATGCGTTTAATTAATAGTGAAAATAAGACACAGAGCTTTTCGTGATCTTTATTAATATGGTTGGGTTGTGTATTGTATTGTGATTGTGTATAGTGACAGTGAGTGTGTGTGATTACAAAATAATATGATCAACGTTAGATCTTGTTTAGCATAGCTGTTAGCCATTACATTGAAGAAGATGTTCACGAAATGTGGGTCATTATAATTGCAGTCATATTCATCAGTATACTATATTCAAATTTTTCATGTGTGATTTTTTTCAGATAAACATTAAAATTAAGTTAAAATTTCATGAAGGTAAGTTATATTTCATACTTCATAGAAGACTAAAACAAATAAAAAAGTGCACTGATACAGATTAAAGCAGTTATCAAAGAAAGAGTTATGTGGAAATGTGCCAATAGTTATTTTTGTGTTTATAGATATCGCTTTATTCATTTGTACAAGTTAAAGAAGGGTGTGATACACAAAAGTGGTTAATTTGTTTATGCCTTTTTTATGCTCTGAGAAAGTGAGCACAATACACATTTAGGAGTAAATTGTGAGGATGTTCATTGTGAATTGATTTGGCCTATTTTGAGTCTGGTTTAAAGAATAAGATGTCAAGGTCACGTATTTGCTAAACAATTGCAATATAGGAATTCAATATTCAATATGTCTTTAGCTGGATTGTAAACACAACTGGTGTACTCCATCTGTGTTTCCGCATATGTTTCAACTAAAATAAATGTGTGCTACAAGAATGGACAACTTCTCCTTGTTGTTCCTGAATTGAGTGCAATTTCCCTACAGCATCCATCCTAAGATTCTTAACAATAGGGTTTATGCACAACAAGTGTTTTTCTACGGAATCCCGGAAGAGACGTAGTGGAGGAGAAAAAAATTGGCTGGGTGAAAAAAAAATGGGTAAAAGAAAAAAAAAGGGGTGGGAGGAAAATATATTTTTCTAAGTTTTTGCGTTCCCTCGCAAAGATGTTTTGCATTCTCTTGCAAAACTGTTTCTCAACAAACACTTCCTGTTTACTCATGTAAACCCTCCCGTTTTTGCCGAAATTCTCCCATATTTTACCATTCTATCCCACTTTCTTTACATTAAATCTGTGCGTCGATCGTCGCCTTTCATTTTGCAACAGATCAGCATCTGTACGCGCCATTTAAAGGGACACTTCTATTATCAAACAAGTGAGCAGCAAATGAATCTCATGTTTTGTTTAGTTTGATAACAGAGGTGTCTCTGTAAGAATGCACAGATCTATAATGAAAGCAGTCCATCACTTTAGAAACTGTTTGTGCTCATTTAAGAGAAAATTGGCTGTTTAAAATAAAACATGCAGGACGGAGATGTTTACATATTATTCAGTGTATTTGTCTGTTTAAACATAGACTTGCTCCTCTGTGCTCCTCTGTAAATGGCGTGTACAGACGCTGATCTGGGATCAGTTTATTATATGGAGCGCGTGTGTCAGTCAGCGCTTATGCATGCATTTTCAGAGGTAGCATATGAAAGGTGACGATCGATGCACAGTAATGTAAAGAAAGTGGGATAGAATGGTAAAATCCGAGAGAATTTCGGCAAAAACGGGAGGGTTAACGTGAGTGAAGTGAACAGGTAGTGTTTGTGGAGAAACAGTTTTGCGAGAGAACGCAAAACATCTTTGCGAGGGAACGCAAAACATCTTTGCAAGATAACGCAAAACTTTGCAAGGGAACGTAAAAACTTAGAAATACATATTTTTCTCCCACCCATTTTTTTCTTTCACCCATTTTTTTTTTCACCCAGCCAATTTTTTTCTTCAATGATAAACTTCTGATGAAAGCTTAATGTGACTATTTTCAAATTTATAAGGTTTCTTGTACAGCATAAATGTTGTGATGTAATTACAATACATTCAGTTAAATGGACTTAAGCATTCATTTAGTTGTTCAAGCGTAAAACAAGATGAAAGACTGTGTAACCTGATTTAAAACCTGATTGGACCTCCACTGACACGAGTGCAGCTCACGAAACAGAGGCTTTCATACTTTACGCATTCGCTGTTGTGATATGCAGATTTCAGTTGCAACCTATATCAAACACACCTGCCTGTATTAAGTGCTCTTCTGTTCCTAATTAATTAGTTCAGGTGTGTTTGATCAGGGTTGGAGCTGAATTTTGCAGGAAGGTCGATCTACAGGAACAGGGTTGAGCACCACTGGTATAAACAGAATGTAGAAAGTTTCCGGAACTACATCATATCATTAATATCATTCAAGATTTTTAAAATAATTATTTTTGAAATTATTTTAATGATTATAAAGATTTTTATAACCATTCAGGATTTTTTAAGTTTATACTTTGATGCATCAATTGCTTTTGTTCGTATCTCGAACTGTTATTCCTTATCCCTCAAGTTTTTCTCAACTTTTCTAAACTTTCCTCCTTTCCCACTGTTGCAATTTTTTAGCCAAGAAGTAATTTTTTAGCCAAGAATGTTTTAACCAAGTAAAGTAGTCATTTATACATCAATCAATTAGACATCAACATGCAATCTGCAAGTGCAGAAACTCTATTGAAAACACTGGAGTGAAATAAATTAGGTAATTTATTTACCTAAAATAGGTAGCCCTCGAGGATCACATGTGTTGCCCGCAAGCCTGTTCTAAAAATAGCTCACCATAGCGCAACTTACCAGTAAGCTTCATCTAATATTTTTTGTAGCTATCCTTTCTAAATCACATTTGCATTGGTGTAAATTTGAGTTACATGTAAAAAAAACTTTAAAATATTTCATATTAGATCAGAGCTAGCTGGTCTCCACAGCAATGGTCGCGGGTGCAGTAAAGAGGAGATGATTTGAAAACATGGCAAAAAAGGAAGAAGAGTTCTTTTTTACTTCATTTGGTGAGGGCAAAGCGACACAATATTGAGAGACATTTCAGAATGTGTCACACAAGCTAATCTTACCATGCTAACCCACACCAGGCAGTGCACTACAAGTGGAAAAAATCCGGAAGGTTTGTGAAAACAGCAGTCTTTTTTCACGAGACGGGTGAAAACCTCACAAACAGCAACCAAAACCAAAATTTAGAACGACACATTTTTTTAATAAAAAATAAAAATAAAAATAAAAAACAAGGCATTTTTGACGTTTAGGCATTTTTATTTTAAATGTGTAAATATTTGCAGAGATATATAAAAATAAAGTGTTGCACATTGATACATTAAATACAGGGTATTTCCTACCCTGTTAAATCATCGTTGATCACTTTTGTGAGAATCAATAACATGATCAGTGTTGAGGCTGTAAATGTACTGAAAAAGTGTTGAAAATGTGTATAAAGTCTATACACAAGCAAAGCAAACACTCCTATAAAAGCATAAACTTAAAACTGTGCAGAAATAAACATAAATCAGGGAATGCACAGCTAGACAGACTGGATTTTAAAAGTAGCTACTGACTGTACTTCTAACATCATCTGCAATCTGCTTCCGGCTGTGGGTTGCATAATAGCAGAACACCATCTCATCATGTTCAGAGTGAATGCTTGACTCCAGCGATCTAACAACTCTGTTTGGTTTATATGCAATGCTACCATCATCCAAAAGATTTTAGAAATGGCAATTATGAGATGTATAAATAAAAGTACTTTTTTTTTTTTAAATGGCACTTGAAGTCTGCTTAATAAGCTGGTATTTTAGAAAGGTCAGTAAGAAGACAAGTGTTGTTTATAGTAGGGCTTTAGTTATTGCATTTATGTTGAGGAAAACAAACATCTTTTTTATCGAATATTCAACATTAGCAACTCTCCTTGCCCAGAAAACAAACACGTCTCGAAATGTTTCAAGCTAATTGCATTGACATCAGCGTTTATTATTTCTGGATTAAGTTTTGCAGTGATGAATCCATCAGATGCTAAGTATGCTTTCTTGCATCCAGTTCGGTTCTGGCGAATGATTTGTGCAGTGCTGAAGAGCTCCATTACCTCCTCTGTTTGCATGGGGAGGAGCACATCGCATAATCACACGAGCTCTTTCGCTAATGCTAATTTACTGCCGGTGAATGATGGCCTTTCAGGTGGAGTGCTTTGAAGTAGCCCACTATCTATTAAGTCTTCGCCTTGCCGCATAAATAGAGTTCATAATGAATGGAGAAGACGTGAAAACAAGTAAATGGAAAAGGAAAACAGAAGCAGGAGGGGAACGGTGGCTTCGGGAATATGATCGGGTTGCTGCTGGTCACAAATGGATGCTGTGTGATTGACTGGATGTGGCGTACACTAAAAATATCCAGTGCTGGTCTTCAGGGAGCTTCATATAGAAAGATAATGGTGACTATTTTCTGTCTGTTAGTTTATGTGTGTTTCTCTCAATGCACACATGACTGTTCTGTAAACCCTGTGAACCTTGTAATTTCAGTGTACTCTGTGAACTGTGATGGAGGTTCAACATGTGCTCACATTTTTAGTACATTTAAAGCCTCAAAAAAAAAAAAAAAAAAAAAGAAGACAACGAAAAAAGACAATGAAATAAAATCAGCAGCTGTACCCTAGCATCATTTTACCTGTAGTAGGTGAGCAAAGTCAGTTTTTGGCACACAAAAATGTTCTTGGAGCTTAGAGCTTGGAGCTTTGTATTATTACACTAAACACTTGTTTGTTTGTTTGTTTGTTTTTCTGCACTTTAAATATCTTAAGATTGTCAGTGTCTATGGAGAATAAGGAAGCTCTATTAATCTCTATCTAAAAAAATAATCTTAATTTGATTCCAAAGATGAAAGAAGTATTCAGGTGATTTATATGATTGTGTGATATTAATAACAGACTTTAGATTTTGGGTGAACTCACTCTTTAACACAAACATCTGTTTTATTTATGTCTTTTGTACAGTCTCTTATTTTGTAAAAAAAAAAAAGTAAAACCACAAGGTTTTGTTGTGAATTAAAGATTTTTAGATTTCACTAATAAAACATTAATTGAGAAAAAGTTTCTGAAAATTCTACTCTATTTAACAAGGCCCCTAAATTGAAATTATCTTATTCTGTGGAATTTTATTGGAAACAAACATAAAGTTATGTGTGCAATGTTTTTATGGTCTACCAAACAAGTGGAAACCATTTCCTATAACAGCCCCTGACATCCAGCCCTTTCATTTTCCACATTTCCACAGCTTTTGAATGTTTCATTTCCAAAAGTAACATTGTCCAGTCTTTTATGGCTCAGGAGACATTATATCCTGAATCTGACTGAATGTGTTATCACTTGGGTTATTACCTGTAAGGTTATGTTTAAATGAGAACAAAAAAAATATTTCCTTTTAGAAATAGATCTGTGAAAAATTATAAAAATACTTTGCCACATCAGAAGTTGGTGGTGTCACTGACTGTTTCCCATTATTTTTTATTGCATAACTGTCAGGAACAAACATACAACAGAATATAAATTATGAAAAACATAAAAACGAATACAACAATGGTAAAAAGATACAACAAATAACAAAACAAAATTTAACAGTGAAATTGTTGAAAAGCAAAAAATCTGAGAAATGCATCAATTAGTATAACACTTTTTCTGATTCCCCTGTCAATTCTTAAAATCATTAGGAATCTCTTGCATCGTCACATTCTCGTGTAACGTCATCATCAACCACCAAAATTCAGTTTCAAAATTCAACACCACAAGAACAGAGGACACTTGAAATTTCCCAGATTTGTTCTTGGTATCAAGGATACGTTGATGCAGACTTGAGCACTGAACTCACTCTAGAAGTCCCAGAAGTCATTGTGGCTGATTAAAGGAGGTGGGAAGCGCAGCATTTTATATAGATTTATTATTAATGCTCAGAGATTAAACTGAATTATGTCAGGAGTTTACCTAAATGAGACGGTCAAAGTAAACATTACAATGAAAGTCTTAAAAGAGATTATTTGCTGAAATTAATATTAAAATCTGTTTTATTTGTATTTTTCAAAGTACAGTGCATCTGGAAAGTATTCATAGTGCTTCAATTTTTCCACATTTTTTTTGTGTTACAGCCTTATTCCAAATTGGATTAAATTTCTTTATTTTCTCAACACTCTAAACACAATACCCCATAATGACAATATGAAAAAAGATTTTTTAAATTGTAAATTTATTAAAAATATGAAAACCTGAAAAATCACATGTACATAAGTACCCACAGCCTTTGCCGTAAAGCTCTAAATTGATCTCAGGTACATTCTGTTTCCCCTGATTATCCTTGAGATGTTTCAGCAGCTTAATTGGAGTTTACCTGTGGTAAATTCAGTTGATTGTACATGATTTGAAAAGGCATACACCTGTCTACATAAGGTCCCAGGGTTGTTAGTGCATGTCAAAGAACAAACCAAGCATGAAGACATAGGAATTGTCTGTAGACCTCAAGGCTGGGGAAGGTTACAGAACATTTTCTGCTGCTCTGAAAGTTCCAATGAGCACAGTGGCCTCCATCATCCATAATTGGAAGATGTTTGGAACCACCAGGACTCTTGCCAGGTGCCAGGTGTTACATTTGGAAAAAAACAGGCACCGCTCATCACCAGGCTAATACCGTTCCTACAATGAAGCATGGAAATGGCAGCATCATGAAGACTGGAAGACTAGCCAGGATTTAGGGAAAGATCAATGCAGCAATGTACAGGACATCCTGAATGAAAACCTGCTTCAGAGTGCTCTTGACCTCAGACTGGGGTGACGGTTCATCTTTCAGCAGGACAATGACCCAAAGCACACTGCCAAAATATCTATGGAGTTGCTTCACAACAACTCTGTGAATTTCCTAGAGTGGCCCAGCTAGAGCCCATACCTAAATCCTATTGATCATAGATCTGAAAATGGCTGTCACTGTCGCTTCTCATCCAACCTTATAGAGCTTGAGAGGTACTGCAAAGAGGAATAGCCAAACATTTCCAAAGACAGGTGTACCAAGCTTTCCGGATGCACTGTATATTTGTAAGGTTTTTGTGCATGTTTTGTATGTTTAAAGGGGGAAAAAAACATTGTATGAAGGCTGTAATATTTTAATAATTTTTTGTTAAATATATGTTTAGTTCATGTGACCATCAGCAAGAACGCAGCATCTCATTTCTTACAGGACCTTTCTCTGTTCTTGTGGTCTCCTGAGTTCGTTCTTCCAAAATAACCTGGCAAGACCAATCTCCAAAAGAATGCAAGTTCATTTTCTGCGTTCTTGGAATTGAAAAACAGCTACTATGTAATGACATTGTTGTTTAGGTTGTGAAGTACTCAAACATGAACAGAATGTTGGAATGCAAATAATGTCACCATTTTTCCCTAAAACAATGTTTTTTTTATGTACATTCCACAGAGACAATAATACTTTTATTGTAATTAACTTTTTAAATGTTTGCTTCAGACTTCTAAAACATTTACATTAACAATTAAACACACACACACACAGACAAACGCACAATAAAATTTCCATTTTTAAAGCAAATTTGCTGTGTAATGATTTATTGGATTTTCAGCTCTTTTTGTTTCTGGAAAAACATTGAAAACAAATAGAAGAACATTTAGTCAATTACTTAATACTTGTAAAACTCCATAAAATTCTAAAATTCCAATATTAAAAGCATTGAAGTTATGAGGTTGTTATAAAGATTTAAATGTTTTCCTGATTAAAATGGAGAAGATTGTTAGTTGTACAATCGCACTGAAAATCAGCCTAATGCATATACTGTAATGACTTTGCACATCTCAGGTCATTTGTGTTTTTGATGAGAAATGCTTGATTAATATTAAATTAAAATCTCCAGCTCTGGTGATTTTGTGGCACATAAGAGTAGAGTTTGAGATTTTGCCAACATCTCTATGAAGTCTAGAAAGACCTTGATTTGTTGTTGTTGTTGTTGTTGTTGTTTTTTTCTCAGATTGTAACTTAGAGAAGCAGGAAACAATATGTCTTCTAACTGCTCTCTAGGAAAAACAACTAAGTTTTATTATTATTTTCTTTCTGTGGTTCTAGTTTTTAATATCTTCTGAAGCATTACCTGAATCCTCCAGTAAAGTAGCCATTACAATACTACTGGGTTTTGGCTTTCATCTGTTTATACAGCGACTGCTTGCTGAGCAGTGGCAGTGAAACAAGCAGATTAATTAGAAACCCCCTCCAGCCTCAACATGCACTCCTTCAAGTGCTCCATCAAGAGGGCAGACCTGCTCTGCTGTTCTCCACTAAACTTCATCTCGGGGGTCTATGCTCATGTCACCAACATCGCCCACAGGTCTCTCAGATGCAGACGTTTCCATTGGCAACCTTTTTAATTGCTTTGCCAAGACAGTTAGCAACAATCAAGATCTGCACGGCTAATGTGATATTTACTGAAGCATGTTGACACAGTCTATCTGTTATCAAATGTACTGCCTGTTTGAGCTTTATGAACACATATGTTTCTCATTGCCAGTGTTTATTATCGAGGAAGATGTAAATCCCTCGTCCACCAAATTAAAGTAATTAGATTTCACTCGCTACAGCTATTTGTCATCCACTGTAGCTATGTGCTGGATTCAGTGGGAATTATAATAGTACACAGCATAAAACAGAATTAGTTTCACATGGTTTGTCACAGAGCTGTTGAATACCCTTTGAGAGAGATTACAGACTTATATAGCTTGTTCAGTATTTGTCTAATTGTTTAGACTGTTTTAATGGAAAAACACTATATTGAATGACCATACAGTTCAAAAAGAGAGGTGGGATTTGGACAATATATTATTTATAATCTCAACAAAAAAATATGAAAGGAACACGTAACCCACGATACACAAATGTATTGTAAGCTGTTAATCAATGGACCAGATGCTCAGAAGTCTAAATTCCTCCAAAGAGAGAGATGATACGACAACAGTGAAGGACTCGGACACAGAGGTAAGGTAAGAATGATAACAGATTGGAACAATTCTACAGAAATATACAACAATAAAATAAAATAAAATAAAAAGTTCTAGCCTTTTTTACACTTATCTAATGACATTGATCTTATTTACACTCTCTAAAAACACTTTTCTTTCCTCATAGGCTTGTATGGTTGTTTCACCAATAAGGTAAGTTAATAGTTTGTTATTTTTTCTGTTTTTTTATTGTTAAGTCTGTAAAACAAACTATTAAAAGTGCTGATGATTGTGATAGTAAGTGTTGTATTGTAGTCTTTCAGGTTGTATCTCAGCTTTAATGCGCTTTTTAAATAAATAAATAAAAAACAAAGCAGTTGCTTGCCATCGCGGCAGCAATAAGATCCAATAAGATCTCTTTCACTCCAAAATGGTGGAATCCGGTGCTGTTGGTGAACACTGCTGTTGCAATAGAACGTTCTATTGAGTGTCGCCTCTTGGTCATTCTAAGCTCTTTGGTGGAAGCAAAAGTGCGAAGGCAAGCAGCTGTGAAAAATGCAGCTTAAAAAAGCGCATTAAAGCTGAGATGCAACCTGAAAGATGACAATACAACACTTACTATCACAATCATCAGCACTTTTAATAGTTTATTTTACAGACTTAAGAGTATACTGTTGTTCTATTGGAGTTTTCATTCCAAAATGGCCGCCGCGCCATCTGGTGGCTGTTGTCCAAATCGCACTAGAGTGTCACCTCCGGTTGATTCTATGCTCTTTGGTGGAAGGCACGATGATGTAATTCCAAAGTACCATTTCTTTAAATGCTTTATAATATTCTAGTATAAATTATTTGTATGAATAAATAATTTTAATATATGTTATTTAATCAAGTATTTTGACAGTGTTTTTCTTTATCAGCTGAACTGGTAAAGAAGAAGATTTAGACAAATTTAGACAAAAACAGATTTAGACAAATGTGTGAACAATATTTAAGAGAAGCGCATATTTTCAAACAGTTGTATCTCTTGGCCAGCACACCCTGCTCTTTAAAAGAAGGTCCATGGGATTTTTAATGACTAACACCACATTCAACAGCAACCTAGATTTCCCATGTGGTCCTCATCTAGATACTTACCAGGCTCAGCCCTCCTTAACTTCAGAAAGTGACCAGTCTTTGGCTGCAGAGGTCACTATAATTTGTGTGTCATTTAAGGCAAGCAAAGTTCTGTACCTGTTGATGTAACCTCACCGGTCCTACACCACCCAACCTGTTCTGAGCTTGAATCAAACAGGCAACTTTCTGCATGGGAGTCGGTTGCGCTAACAAGAAGGCTAAAGTCTGTTGCTAGAGCACTTTTTAGAGGTCAGGGGAGTGAGGTATACCTGCACAGCATTACACTAGCTGGCCTCTGCTAGACTCACCTCCCTAAACCTTACTCCCATCTGGGTAATGGCAGCAATGTAACCCCGCTGGTCCTACACCACCCAATCTGCTCTGAGCTGGAATCGAATTAGTGACCTTCTGCATGGCAATCGGTTGCTCTAACAAGGAGGCTAAAGACCATTGCCTCTATTGTCTTCACTAGCTGGCCTTTTCTACATTGATAGACTGTATCCAATCTTAAGGATGGCTCCAGTCCTAAATGATAAATCAGATGCCAGAATTCTACTGATATTGATCACATCAGAACTATTCAATTGGGGTGCAAAAGTTACAGTTGTTGGTAAAGGATAAACAGTATACATACCTTGATATGGCACATGGTCTGAAGAAATCGACCTAAAGGAGACTGAAGGAGTCAACCTGGCCCTACCATTGGATCAACATCATGAGGTCCAAGCGATTTTGTAAAACTGGCACTTCATTTGGTTAGACTTTAACTTTGTTTTGACCATTGTTCTTATGGCTAAAAGGGAAAATTAACAGTGGTAAACTAAGCAGTGTTGGATCAAAGTGTTACCTCTACTGAAAGTTTTGTACCAGTTTTCTTTTAAAAAGTTTCCTTTCTTAGTTTGTGCCTTAGTCTGACATTTTGCATGCAGCTCTATTAAATACGGGCTGACCCTTCAAGAGACAGCTATCAACACTAGTTCATTAGCAGCACTGCATTGATTCAGGCTGGATAGCAGTAAAGTCTTTCAGAGATTCAGAGAGTTGTGTTATAATGAGGGTGGGTTAGAAGACAAAGTGTGAGTCGAGGTAAAGAACTTCATGTATGAATCCCAATTATCTGCTGCACACTTTAGAAATGCTGTAGCCGACACTTTGTTGCAGTTTAATAATTGGTGGGAATCACATATTTTTTGCCCATCCTGTGTAAATATACAGACATGTTGTGTGCAGTTCATAAACTCAGTAGTGGACAAATACAAGTCTTGTGCTTAAGTTAAAGTTGAGATACCCTGAAGAAACTTTACTAAGTACATTTCTACAGATTAGATGTTTACTAGATTTAATTTAGATTTTGATAGATCCATGATAATTATTTTGTCATACAGTTACAATTGATTTTACATTAGAGAGTTGTTACATTTTACATTTACCCTATGCAGCTTAGCCAATGTTGTTCTTTTTTGCCATGCATTACATAATATACCTAAACAAACTCTGCTAATTAGGTTTCAGCTAATTTTCTTTTCATGAATTGGAAAATGATCAAAATTGTGAAAGATGTGAAGAATACATCCAAAACGAGCCAAATGAAGGACACAAAACAAAGACAGCTTACAAAGAATGCTTCAAGTTAAGACTTCTTTTCTTTGGTTGATGATGTGGCATCCAAATGGTATTGTTTGTGTTCTCTCACTTTCAAGAAATTAAATAATTGTTTCCTCCTCCAATGACCAGATATTTTACTGCAATCCTATAGGTTATTTTTAAAACACTCTGTGACTGGTGTAAAAATAATGACAGCATTGTATTGTGTGTGACATTGCAAGACCGTCTTTGACCTTTACTAATTAAATAAATTTCATAATCAAAATGCAGGGTTGTCTTGAGCTTTTTACAACTATATTAGTGCTGTCAAAATTACATTACAAAATTTCCTGTTGTAAACCAGGGGCAGAGCGGGGAGTTTCCCACTGGGTCGACATACTTTTTGGGCTGGGCTGATCATCTTCTTATGCAGCAGACTGTCATGTTTTTTTTCCCTAAGTGATTGACGAGCTATCACGCTCCTGTGAGCTTTCACACTCTGAAAGTAAAATGTTTCTTTTCCGGACAGAGCGGCCATGTGACATAGTCTGTAACCCATTGGTTTTTTTCATCATTGACACTGGGCTGACCCAATCACAAACTTCTATGTTGGGCTCTGTGTAACGTAAAGGTGTATTTGTCAAAATAGTCGAGAGTCACGCCTGTTTCTTACCCGCGGTATAGCAGAAGCGGAGACCGGAGAGCAGGCTTTTTTGTCTTTAGCATCTGCACTCTGCAGCATGCAGCGGGGCACAGATCAATATATTCAGGTCTATTCTATCTAGTTACCTATTTGTCCATATAAACATACTTTTTAAACTTTTAATCTGCACCACGGCCCACGGCAACTTCCACCTATGCTGTTTCCTTAACCTGCAAGTCTTTATTATAAAGAATATCTGCTTCTCAAGCTCTATGAGGGGTGTCAGTCATTTATTTTAAGATGCACTCGGTCAGAAGACAATCGCATGATATTATGACAATAATATTCATACAGTATGGTTATAATGATATTTATACATGACCAAACTAGTGTGCAACTTAAGCAACTTTTTTTTACATTAAGTTTTGTAGTTTGGGCCCAAACAAATATTTGTTGCATTTTTCAATTGTTAAAATACAGTAGGTAGTGCTATTGCCACACAGCAAGAAGGTCGCTGGTTCGAACCTCGGCTCAGGTGGTGTTTCTGTGTGGAGTTTGCATGTTCTCCCTGCCTTCGCGTGGGTTTCCTCCGGGTGCTCTGATTTCCCCCACAGTCCAAAGACATGCAGTACAGGTGAATTGGGTACGCTAAATTGTCCATAGTGTATGAGTGTATGTGTGTGTGGATGTTTCTCAGAGATGGGTTGCGGCTGGAAGGGCATCCGCTGCTTAAAAACTTGCTGGAAAAGTTGGCAGTTCATTCTGCTGTGGCGACCCCGGATTAATAAAGGGACTAAGCTGACAAGGAAATAAATGAATGTTCAGTTATACATTTTTTTAGGGTCTCGGACACATTGCTTTTTTTTTCGGACACATTGCTTTTTGCTCTTTATTTTATTAGTCAACATTAACTGTATGTATTAGCACGCAGTTTTTTTCATTTTCATTATTTATTAGGCTCCCTCAAAACACACAGGCACACACATTTCCAGTGTGGATTTTAATTTTATTATAATAATTTAAAAAAAAAAAGGTTTTTAATTAGTCAACTCTATTTCCTATATATGGCTTTTGTGCTTTTATAGAGTGGAAGTTGGTAAACATATTCAAGGGCATGCACAGATGGTTTTGTCAGATTTTTTGTCCCAGTCCAGCCCTGCAATGAGTACAGTTGTTTGTATTCAATACTTCATTATTATAATTATAATTTTCCATATCTGTAATACCTGTGTTTTGGGTTTTTTTGGCAGTCCACTTAGAATCCAACATGCAAATCAATGTTTTCTTTATTGCCATTGATTTTTGATGGTATTGACATGCCTGTGTTTTTATTTTTGTAATAAATATGGCTGTCAAGCCAGGATCTTGATGGTTTATTGTGAGTATGTTGTTTACATTAAGAAATTTGTGTTACAAGTTAAACAAAAATTGAATTATATTTTGAATTTAATTAGTATTTGTCTTGCATTTACATTAATTTTACATTTGAATAGCCAAAATGACAAGTTTCATTCTTTTAAATGCAATTAATCGCGATTCATTTTTTTAAAGTGCGATTAATTAGTTAATTTTTTAATCAATTGACAGCACTAATATACACACACATATATATATATATATATATATGATTCTGGCTTGTCAATTTCCCCATGTTGTCACACAAGGAAGCAGTGTGTTTGAGGTTTTCCTTAAATACTATTCTACAGTTGTGCCTCCAATTATCTTAAATGTTGTCAATTAGATATAAGAAATTATATATAAGAAACTTCTAAAACCTAGGGAAAAAAAAATTATTAGTGGAGACATGTCCTGTGGCCTGATAGAACTAAGATTGAACTGTTTGGCCATAATGACCAGTGTAACATTTGGAGGACAAAGGGGAATGCTTACAAGCCTAGGAACACCATCCCAACTGTGAGATATTGGGGTGGCAGCATCACATCACAACATATATGGCATCATAAAGAAAGAACATTATGTAGAAATACTGAAGCAACATCTCAAGACATCAGCCAAAAAATTAAATATTGGCCCCAAATGGGTCTTCTAAAAAGACTATGACCCTAAGCAAACTGCCAAATTAGATAAAATGTGCTTTAAGGACAACAAAGTGAATTATTTGGAGTGGCCATCACAAAGCCCTGAACTCAATCCTATAGAAAATTTGTGGGTAGAGTTGAAAAGGCTTGGGCGAGCAAGACAGCTTTGTTTTATTTCGGCTAAAAAAAAAGTTTTTTAAATTTTTTAAAAAAAAATTTTGGGACGAGATTATTAGCCCCTTCAAGCTAATTCATTTTCCAAAAATCTACAGAACAAACCATCATTATACAACAACTTGCCTAATTACCCTAACCTGCCTAGTTAACCTAATTAACCTAGTTAAGCCTTTAAATGTCACTTTAAGCTGTATAGAAGTGTCTTGAAAAATATGAAGTAAAATATTATTTACTGTAATCATGGCAAAGAGAAAATAAATCAGTTTTTAAAATAAATTTTTTAAAACTTTTATGCTTAGAAATGTGCTGAAACATCTTCCCTCCATTAGACAGAAATTGGGGACAAAAAAAATAAACAGGGACACTAATAATTCAGGGGGGCTAATAATTCTGACTTCAACTGTATATATATATATATATATATATATATATATATATATATATATATATATATATATATATATATATATATATATATATAGTTTTTTGTTCTTTATATGATGGATATAAATATCAAACACTGGGTAATAACATGATGTTCAGCTAAATATCTGAATATTCAGCTAAACATGTTCAATGTTTAACAAAATAATATAGCCTACACTGATTGGATTGTGTTTCTTTCACTAGATTACAAAGCTTTGGGTGCTAATGGACATCTTTTTATGAATGTTCACCACAACAAATGATCTGAGGACCATGAAACATGTCCTGGGTAACATTAGGTTATTTCTGTAAAAGGATTTCATCTTTGAAGGTTTGCTCTGCAAACCGGCACACACTTTGTATCCCTCTCCATTAAGGCCTTTTTCTTCTAGAACTGCTGACAGCTGTCATTCAGACACCTCCTACACAACGAGCCAGCAGATATTAATGAGACACTGTCAGACATAAGTGTTTGTAAAAGAAGAGATTAAATGTTGTACCATGAAAGTCCTTGGAGTGCAGTAATATATGACTTCTTTAATCCCTTGACCCAGGTGGAGACTTTCTCATTCATGGCCGAATGTGGATGATGCCTGCAAAAACCAATTTATTTTTGGTTTTTCAAAAATGGGAAGCAGAAAATTTGCATGAATCCTATTAGCTGAGAAATTGATGAAGGTGAAGAAAATCGTCTTTGGAATGTATAAATTATGTTAAAATAGCTTCAACGTGAATGTGTAAAATAATCAACGTCTGGGTAAAACAAAAGTTGCAAATCTATCTTTTTCATGTTTGTTATGGAGCCCTGCCATAATAGGAAGTAGTCTCAACAGGATTTCACAGATTTTAGCCCAATATAGATTTTTAAATCAGTGAAATTGCTTAAATCAGTCAGTCAAAAGATTTATTTTAATTAATTGAAAAAATGTATATACTATTATTTATACTGGTCAAATCAGGCATTTAAAATTAATTATTGGTGCTCTCTCGTGGTTGTTTTTCTTTGTAATCTTAAGGTGTGTGAGATTTTCTTGTCATGTATGTTTTGTTTTTGGTTCCCTCTGCATTCAACATCGTTAAGTATAGTTCTTATGCCTGATGGTGCAGGCATATTACCTCTAGTGCTAAACATGAATTTTCCTTTAGCACTAGGGATGCACCGATATGGATTTTTGGGCCGATATCAATAACTGATAACTCTACATACCTGGAGACTGATAGCCGATATATATATAGGCCGATAATTAGAAATATTTCAAAATGTTATACTTTTATACAGCAAACTTCATAAAAGATTAAACTGATTGAACATAAAATATTATAAACTAAATAGTTTACTCAAAGCAAAAAAAAAAAAAAAGCTTTAATTTCAAAATTGCAAGGTGATTATATAGACCTATATTCATGATTTCACATAAATCAGCAAAAAATAAGTTATTTTCTTTTCTTCAAAGCAAATTAACTTGCAACTTGACTGTTGCAGAAAAATAATAGGTTAAATAACAAAATGGGATGTAATCAACAAGCAAGTTAAATATATTTTAAACAAAATGAAAATGAAAGAGGTAAGGACTAAAACCAGCTTAAATGTTCTTGAATAAAACGTTTTACAGTAATGTACAAATGTAAAAATATGTCATGTCCGAAAAAAGCCTTTTTTTAGAGGTGTTTTTTGACTGTTCAGGGCCATCGTACAAGCAAAAAGCTAGATACAGATTGTATTACGTTACTTTAGAGAATGCGGCATAGATTCATCCTATTTGGCATTTTAAATTCTTTTGAACACATGTAGCTGCTGCTTGTCAATACTTCTATGTTCGTTCTTGCTGTCAATTGCGAGAAAAATGATTGATGAAAAGTTTATGATAAACCGCTGTGAGTTTCACTCAACTGCAGGCACAGACAAACACAGCATAATATAAAGAGAATGTGGCGGTGAGTTAAGAGCCCCATGATGGATTCAGTGACCGGCTCAGCTCTCCCCTGTGCTGCTGTGAAGGCTGTCAAATCCGTATGTGTGTGTGTGTGTGTGTGTGTGTGGTGACAGCTTTCACGCGCGCTCGTTATAATCAATATGAATATTTCGATCAAACTGAATTAGGGTTGTGCTGATAGACGATAGTGTCATGTATGGACAATAGGCAAAGATATCGCCAAGAGCGATATTTTTTTTTACCATTTTTAAAATCATCATTAATAATAAATTAACTACAAATAATATGACAGCTTCAGCTGTTCACATCAACATCACCTGACCGATACTTTTGGACAAAAATGAATGATTTCGATTGCACTCTTTTGCTTTCTCTCTCTCTCTCTCTCTCTCTCACGTGGTGTGCGTTTGGGTGAACGGGAGCTGAGCGTCTTTTGGAGACCGTGGCTTTTCTTACCTTTTTTTTTCCCCTTAAATTAATTTATTTTTCCCCCCCGTTTTCTTTGTAGTTTATGTTTGTTATTTTTGTACCTAAATAACGTTTAAACAACATTAAACGCCGCAATGGCGGCTGATCCCGAGCAAGGGACGCCCTCACTGTCACTCAGAAACGGTTGCAGGTGTGTACCAGAGCCGGGGGTGACAGTGGAGGAGCTGCTTTTGATCTTTGGAGAACAGGTAGGCTTTGAGAATATTCCCTCGGCCTCCCGCATGAACAAAGCTGTTGTTGTATTCCTTAAATCGGAATCTTTAGTTAATCAGCTGATTGTGAGTGGAATATGGGTGAAAGAAACGTTTGTAAGGGTAAACCCGCTGTCCACTCCTGCAACAAAAATCACGATCTCGAATGTTCCGCCTTTTATTTCAGATGAAATGATTACGAAAGAGTTGCAAAGGTTTGGGAAAATTGCAGGCCCCGTTAGAACGATCCCCCTTGGGTGTAAGAATGTCGCTTTAAAACATGTTCTCTCGTTTAGACGTCAAGTTTACATGTTTTTGAATTCACCGGACCGTATATTAGACGCGTCTTTTCGCGTAAATCATGGGGAAAATTCCTACATGGTTTTCGCTAGTACTGAAAGCATGAAGTGCTTTCAGTGCGGAATTTTTGGGCACAAACGGTTTTTTTGTCCAAATAAGGATGGAAAACAAACAACTGATACAAATACCGGGACAAATGACACGGAAATACAAACAGGAGATAAACAGACACAGGGAGGTGGCGAGCAAAGGGAAGAAGAACAGCAAGAGGTGAGTGAAACTTCAGTTATAGTTTCCAGCGTAGAACAACCTGGTTGTAGCAACCCTGCAGAGTGTGTTGATGTTAGTGAGGCTGCTGAGAATAATGATACAACTGATTGCATGGCAGAAGAATGTGAAATCTCACAAGCTGAAAGTGTAGGGGACAGTATGATTGATGAGTTGGATGGTTTGTCACAGTGTATGGATGATAGTATAAGAGATGAGGAACAGTGGTCAGATGCTGCAGCAGAAAATGACAATGGCTTGTATACTGTTGAACAAATTAATTCCTTCTTAGACAAAACTAAAGGAAAAGTGGGTGTTGAAGTTAGTGATTATTTCCCTGATACAGAAAAATTTATTTCTTCTGTTATGCGGGCCAGAAAAGTGAGCAGCCTGGAAGTGCTGTCACAACAGAAACGGTTTCGATTAAGAAAACATATCACTAATATAAGAAGTGGAAAAAAGCCAGGGAAAGTGAGGGGGAAAACTAAATACTAAATGAAGGTGTTTCTTTCTCTTTGCTATCTGTTCTTTCCTCTCTTTTTTCCCTTATGCATGGAAGTCTTGAGAGTGGGATCAGTTAATGTAAATGGAATGAGAGATGGGGAAAAAAGGAGTCACCTTGCAGAAATAATAAAGTTAAAAGAGTTGAGTGTGGTGATGCTACAAGAAACTCATAGTTGTATGGATAATGAGGTTGATTGGGGATTATGGTGGAAAGGGGAGAAAATCCTTAGTCATGGAACTAATCTAAGTGCTGGAGTGGCTGTACTTTTTTCCCCCACATTAAAAGTAAAAGTCCTGTCAAAAAAGGAAGAAATTCCTGGCAGGTTATTGGTTATAAGAGCTGAAATAATGGGTTTCTTCTTCTTTTTTGTAAATGTTTATGCCCCTAATGGAGCAGACAGGATACAGTTCTTCACTAAATTAGAGCACATATTTAAACAACAACACGAGGGTGACATTGCTATATTAGGGGGAGATTGGAATTGCACATTAAACTTTATTCAAGACAGAAATGGAGAAGAACCTCATTTACAATCAGCTGCGTTTTTAGAAAATATAATAAAAAATGTTTGCTTTTCTGATGTTTGGAGAGAACATAACCCATTAGAGAAACAATATACTTGGATAAAAATCAGTAATAGAAAAGTGTCTGGAGCTCGATTAGATAGATTTTATATTTCACATACTGGAAGAAACAAGGTTGCTAATGCATCAATTATCCCTATATGTTTTTCAGATCATAAATTAATAACAATTGACTGTATGCTGGTAGAGAGAAAACATAAGAGTTATTACTGGCATTTTAATGTCAAACTTCTTGAAGATAAAAATTTTTGCCAGAATTTTAAAGTTTTTCGGGAGACCTGGAAAATGGAAAAATTTTGTTTTGAAAACAATATTGATTGGTGGGAAGTGGGGAAAGCTCATATCCGTAAGTAGTACTTATGGGACACTACCTGTCAAAAAGTTTGATGGATTGTAGCCCCGCCCACTAAGGCGGGACTTCCGGTCTAAGCCCCGCCCCTTTTATATAAACTTTATAGTTCCGGTAATTAGATTCTTATCGGTTTTATATAAAATAATAATTCCGGTAATTAGATTTTTATCAGACTAATTAAATTATTGATTCCGTTAATTAGATTTTTATTAGACTAATTAAATTATTGATTCCGTTAATTAGATTTTTATCAGACTAATTAAATTAATAGGTTATTTCCGGTAATTAGATTTTAAACAAACAGAAATAAAATTAATATTATAATAATATCGGTAATTCAATTACTGTTATTAGAACCATTATTTTATATTTTTAGTTATTTGACTAAATTATATTATTACATTACAATATATTATATTATATTATATTAAGTTATATAAAATTTATATTTTATTAAATAAAATTATGTATTGTATTATATTATATTATATCATATTAAGTTATATTAAATTATTATTTTATTAACTTATATTATAATTATATTATATAATATTATTATATTATATTTTATATCATATTAAGTTATATTAAATCATTATTTTATTAACTTATATTATAATTATATTATATTATTATATTATATTATTATAATATTGATATTTATATTAAATTTAATTAACTTATATGATATATCATGATTATTCTATTATACTATATCATTACATTATTATATTATATCATATTATATTATATTATAATTAATAAACTATTAAAATAAACATTTCTTTATGTTCATACCAATGTTTCCTCTGTGTGTCAGTCTGGGCCTGAGCGTGTGAGTGATGATAAGGAAAACTGTGGATAACATCCTGTCAACTGCTTGTGAAAGATAGATTTATATCAGATGTAGAATATGTATATCTGATTGTATGTGGTGGGTGTCTCCCACTAAATACTATATGTTGTTAGGTGATTAGAAAGTGTGCTGATATCTATATATCCACATGCAGTCAACTGTATGCATATGTATGTGTGTGTGTGTGTGTGTGTGTGTGTGTGTGTGTGTGTCTGTGTGTCTGTGTGTGTTTGTGTGTGTGTGTGTGTGTGTGTGTGTACGTGTGCATGCGCTCGAGCGAACTTGGGTCTGCCCTTGTATGTTTGAATACATGACACAGTATTTACTAAATATGTTCATTAATAGGTTATGTTGTTTTTTACATTATTACTACATTAATACATATTTAAAGACACACAAACTTTTTAATGTATCTTTGTCTGACTATTAAATTTAAATATGTTTACAATATTTCTTGTCGCCTTAGCACCTTTATTAATCCGCGGTCGCCACAGCGGAATGAGCCATCAACTTATCCAGCAAGTTTTTACGCAGCTGAGCCCCTTCCAGCCGCAACCAATCTCTGGGAAAATGTTTACAATATTAATCCAGTAAATAACAAATCTTAATCTTTATTGACAATAAATTGTCACACCTTTTAAAACAACGTTATCTAAAATGTAATATTCTAAAATGTTGAAAAACACAGATGTAAATTCAAGTTGTCTTTATAATTAATGAAAACTTTTATTATGAAAAACAATTTAAAATGAAAGTTTTTCCTTTGAGTAACATGTTTTCAATTTATTTACATGCATGACCTGTAATTTATGGCACACATTGTAATACAGTTAATCCAAAGCCTAATGTTTTGAGCACTGGTCATCACTGGTGTTGGTTTAAAAAATCAACATAAAATATTTACTAAAAAGGACTTATCAGTCTTATCAGACATTATTGTTATTTCTGTTTCAAAAGATAAATAAAATGTAATTTTATTACAATAAATTGTAGTAATTGCATTACTAGACAACTTAGTTACTGAATTTTAAATTTAAACTGTTTGTATTTCATTGCAAATACTTGATCATATAAAGAGAAATATGTATATTATTCAGAATAATGGGTAAACGCTGATAATTATTTTAAGAAGAAAAATTGGCTCTCAGTTTATCTAAAAACAGTACAGCTTCAGTCCTTAGTTAAATCTACTTAATGTTTTATAGTAAAATTTTCTAGTTTAACTACTGATTCCACCATTTATATGTTCATACAACAGTGTCAAATCTAGTAAGTCTACAAATTTGTCAAAATTAGTCCAGTTTACAAGTAGTTCTTGAAAGTAGACTGATTACTTTTTTACAGGGTAAATAATGCTTTTCTTCTACCAATAGATTTAATCAAGATTATTGTTACTACACACAATTTGTTGGGAGTGTATATACTTCTTTAAACTATGTTTTTTTATTGGCAAACACATTTTCAAATTTTCAAACTAAAATCTAGCATAATGTTTTTCACTCTGAATATAAAAACATTATCTGTGCATTTTTACTTGGAAAAGTGATGTTTAAAATACTATTCATTAAACTTACTGCATGACTGGAGTTTTATTTTTACAAACCAATAGCATTGACCTAATTCAAGCTTTTGATTTTGCACTCTATTGCAGTTTTTCAACACAAAATGTTTTATGCATGTGTTAAAAATCTGTAATTTTGCACAACTGTTTGTATGTAACATAGCATACATGTTTTTTAAAACTGTCAGTTTTCAAAAGTTACTTAACGTTGTCCCCTTTCTTCAGGAGTTTTTAGGAACAACGATGTTTCATTTGGGGGAAAGAAAAAAAGTGATGTTTTGAAGTACATTGGTTACAACAATATGGTGTAAAGGTTAGAATTTGGGGTTTCATCCAGACGGCTGGGGCTCAACTCATGATTTAAGAATATTTTTTAACCTCTAAAGTGTCCCAAACATTAATAACAACACTTAGCCACAATTATTTGTATTCTAGTTGAATGCTACACTCAATACTGTCAGCAAAGCACAATAATAACAAAGAGTAAACACTTTTTTATTTTAAGAATACTTTGCAGTAAACTTTAATCCATAAATAAGTTTATTTTTCAACCTTCTAATGCAGAATGTTTTTGAAACATTAAATTATGTTTTTACCACCACTGTCATCATACCAAATTAAATGACCTAATTCAAGTAACCAGTGCTGTAGTTTTTAACTCAATGTCTTTGCAAACTTTTTTTGCATATGTGTTAAAAGTCTAATTTTACACAACTCTCATAGCATCTGTCACGATGCATACAGTAAAAGGCACAATATCCATTTCTACTGCCAATTTTCTTTAGTTCTCTCATTCTTCACAGTATATATTTATTTTTCACAAGAAGTATGACTCTACAAAGGCAAGGCAAGGCAAGGAAAGTTTATTTATATAGTACATTTCATACATAATGTCAATTCAAAGTGCTTTATATAAACAGGAATAAAAGAGACATGTTTAAGAAAGATAAAAACAATAATAAAAAATATTTAAAATGATAAAAACAGATCAAATGTGTTAAAACAAGTTATAAAAGAATGAAAAAGAAGAGAAAAACATAATACTGTGATCTGTCAATAGTGCGATCTGTCTACAAAACTAAATGAATATTTGCCACTCAAACTGCATTAATATCTTTTTGCAACAGTGTCTAATGTACTGTGTATTAGAAATGTTTTCTTTTGAACTGACATGAAAGTTTGAGATGTAAATTTTTTGGTTTTAAACCAGACACAACCAACAATATCATGTATACCTTTTGTTCATTCTCTTTTTCAAATGAAAGAGAAATTATGAAATTGTACGTCAGTGCATCTTTAAAACTAAATTGGGCGAAAATTTTAAGGTTGTCTTTCTAAACTGACTACAAACCCGTTACACATGAGAACTGTGTGTTATTGGCTTGTTTTAAACGTTAACCAACTTTAATAAATGATCTACAGTTTATACCTTTATGCTTTAGACAAGTAACCAATCCTTGACACACTATGCAATATTCTAATTTTCTAAATATTTAAATATACATTTGCCATAAATACAGGGCTTTAATCAGTTTCGACAATGTTTCTATGATTTGTTTCACACCATCATGTTTTCCACCTAGCTCAATTTTTAACTTTTTTACAGGAAAGGCATAGACACTTGAGTTGATAAACTTTTATTTCAAGTAAATATACACTGAAATAGAGTAGTACATAATGAACAAACATGGATTGCATTACCATAATAAAGACAAATTAACTAAGAGAAAAAAATACATATATACTGTCATACATTGAAGAAAAAAACAGGGTACACCACCAAAACAATAAAGACATTACTGAATATTACCAAACAACAAAGAAATGCTGCTAAAAGCATTCTGTCATGTTCTAGTATGTGGCTGGTCATAACTTACACAGGCTCAGCAATATTTGTTATTTTGTTTTCTGAAACCAGTGACACACAAATATCTGCTATATATGTTGACATACATAGAACCTGCCTTACCCCCCATCTCATCACTCAATTCAGTCAGCTCCTCCAGAATTTTTGTATTGGTTGCACAGACAGCACCATTGCTATGAAAACACAGGTGTGTCAAATGATTTATCGTATCGGCCCATGAGTTTAAGGTCCCACTCACAACGTCCATTTCTCTTGAGATTTTTCATACGTTTGCCATCTCCTTTACATACATGTTTAGAATCACACGCATCATTAATGATCTTCTCCAGAAGAAAAACCCTATGGTCCCTATAATGCTGTTTAAACATGTTGTCCACAATAGACCTTATTTGACAATCAAAAACAGGGTTGCACTCGTACTCGGGCCTTTCATGCGCATTACCGTCAGTATTTTGAGAACAATAGCAACCAACCATCTTTGCATGGTGCCTGTCAGAAAAAAATCTGAAAATATTTTTAAGAAAACGTTTTTCTTTAATCACAATACAAAGTTTGTCCCATAATCTGTGTAGATCATATAAAGTAGTACCTTAAAGATGCGGCCTGTGTCCTTAAACAGCGATAGTTCAGTCCTAATAGTTCAGTGCAAACAAGACCAAAGAAGGGGCTGTGGTCCTCAAAGATAGTATCTTTTTATGTCTTTAATCTTCTTTTTACTCCTGATCAATGGGTTCTTGTAGAAACCTTTAGGATCAGTGACTGTACCCAGAAGCATTACTCGATGGTAGCTGGAAGTGATAAAGGGCCGCTTTATCTACACTTTCAAACAGGCCCGCCTTCACTCACGGGGCAGTACTATGAACATCTGCCATGGTGTCATAATAGTCATGATAGTTGACATCTTTTCTTTTATTTTAGACACTGGCGTGATGATGTAGGGCTACCTATTTTTAAAATAAAAATAAAAATACAGGGTCATACCGTAAATATATTCGCAATGAAAGATTTTAGAGAACTAATAGAATTTTACATTTCATGAAAGTTTTAGGTTGACAAAATATAATGCACAGCTGAAGTCATCTCAAAACTCATTGCCAAAATGGACAATACAATTAATTTGAATGTTTTTTTAAGCAAATATGTACAGTCTTTTCAACACTACTCTGCAATTTGAATTGTTCAATATAGTTGTTTATTTGGATTCCTATTAGGGCTCAAAGCAGTCACATATTTAACTGAAATTTGCATCTTTCATGATAGTGTTCTTTTTCAAAGAATGTTTGAGAAGAAATAGGATTACATCTACAATTGCATATTCATTTTGGAATTTAAGTGAAACACTTGTAAGAAAATACAATTAAATTTATGAAATAACCCATATTCCATAACTTATTACAATGCCTTTGAGGTCAAGAAAGAGATCAAGTTTACGACCCATTACCTCATAATTGGTTATTAGATAAAAGTTATTTTAAAAACTCAAGTTTGGTTAAAAACCTAGGCTTTCTTAAATTTGTTCTGTTAAAACATAAAGAAATTTTAAAAATCAAGTTATGCATTATACGTTCTGGAGATATATAAACATACACTTTACCATCAGATAATCTACTAATAACAATATTCACCAATTTTATATAAAGGGTACCAAAACCGTTTGCTTATATTTGTTGCAGAGTAGCAATAAGATGTTTTTATTGTTTTTTTTTTTATGTTATGTGATACTAAATCTAGTGTCTGGGCTATAATTTTAGTGATATACTTATGATAAAGTTGAAATAAAAAGCTGATACATTTAGTTAACCATCATGTGCTTGACATTTTGGTAAATAGTTAAAGCTTCTGATTGTACTAATTGAATATTTAGCATTTTGAAAGGTAAATATGTGTCAGGGTATGTAAAGCTGACACCTCTTACTTGTTTGGTTGAGATTTGTGGAATGTTTCCACAAATTGAAATATTAAAGTGTTTTTCTTATTCACTATTCTGCAACTTTGATGCAACATTGTAAAAGTGTTAGAAATATACAAAAGCACATGTCATGCTGTTTTGTAAAAACAGACAGTCATATCAGTAAAGAACTGCACTTCCTGAGACAAACATTTTGTTTTGCTGTAAATCTTTAATATTTTAATGTATTGGTCAGGATGTAAGCATACAACTTACATATAACTGACTTTTTGTACGACAATCTTTCGATGAACATGTTGACATTATATTGTGACATTTTTAGAGTGGTCTTTGAAATAGTTACAACATCACAGATGTAAAGTACTCGAACAATGTTTGAACAATGTTAGCTGATTGCTGTACTTAAGTACTACTTTTATGATTTGTACCCTACTTGAGTACAGTTAAAATTAATGTTTACTTTTACTTCATTACTTTTTTAAAAACAGTATTTTTTTTTTACAACTTTCAATTTTATTTATTCTCAAAAAAAGTTCCTTACTCCTAACAAAACGACAAAGCTGCTTAAATTAATGTTATTTACTTTGTAATTGACATTCATTTCAATATTCCATCAAACTGGTCAGACATGCTCTTTGATTGTTTAGAAGTCATGTCCTGTCACATTGAGCTCTACAATACACATCAACCCAGTAAGTCTGCTATCAGTACACTTCTGTTAAGCAGTTCATAAGAAAGTATACATCCAGTCCATTGTCTGTGTACACATCCACATAATTTTATTTAGATGCCGCATAGAAATAAACTTAAACCTCACTTAAGTATATTTAAACTCATACAAACAGAAAGCGTTTAGTTATTTGTCCTACAGTATGCTTGGTCATTGTTTTACGCGTACAATTTTATTACAGTACGTGTTCTAAGTACATTTGGTTAGTAGTTATTTTAACACTCTTTGATTAATTGGGCACATTATTTTCTACATAGTGTTATAGACACATGTACTAAGACAGAGAATAAATTTGTTTGAGTCGACTTAACTGAAATGAACTGCGAACATGTCAAATCTTTATAAAATACGGTAATCTTATAATAACACCAATTTAACTGCTTACTGCAGTGAGAAAAATATTAAAATGAAATCACAAAAACATAAAAAGTATACATGCAGCTAGACAAAGAGCCTGTATAATTCAATGTAATTAATTATTTGCTATCTTGAAATCCCATATTTTGAAATATTAAATTTGGTATATTTGAATTGTAAATAATTTGTACTACAGCATATTCTCTTGGGTATTTAATGTACTTTTATGGGCTATATTTGATTAGCAACAAGTATACTTTGACCATATGACTGTGTAAGTTCATTACATGGTTGAATAATGTTTAAAGCTTTTGTTATTTTTATTACAATTATTTTTATAATTTTTTAAAATTATAAACATTTTCAAAATCCACAGGTAATCTAAAACTGCACTTATTCTGAGAAAAAATGCTCAGCGGTTAATTCAGTTGTTTTCTAAATTGGTTTCTACAAATTGCATGACATGTTTTCAATAACACACTATCCCTTGTGGTAACTGCTTTGTGTACTACTAGTTAACCAAGGCTACACTAGCTGTACTCTTGCAAGTTTCAAGACACTAGAGTACTATGGACACTGTATAACTAAAAATTATAAGGCTAAATTGTTTGGCAAGCCAGACCTGTGGTGCAAATGTTGAAGCATTGAGCATGCAGCACCGACAGTTCTCATATGGATAGTTTAAGTGGAGACATAAATGCATCATTTCATTGCATCATTTCCAGCACAAACTATTTATCTACTACAAGTATAAGTGAACTACTACTATTCTTATAAGTTGACAGGATGTATAAATAAAAATGTTATTGTTAGCTACTTGTGTGCTTAATGTTTACTGCTGTCACACTTGAAATTATACTTTTACAGTATATATACTAAAAAGAATACACTCAACATGGTAATATTGAATTATACAGGCTCTTTGTCTAGCTGCATGTATACTTTTTATGTTTTTGTGATTTCATTTTAATATTTTTCTCACTGCAGTAAGCAGTTAAATTGGTGTTATTATAAGATTACCGTATTTTATAAAGATTTGACATGTTCGCAGTTCATTTCAGTTAAGTCGACTCAAACAAATTTATTCTCTGTCTTAGTACATGTGTCTATAACACTATGTAGAAAATAATGTGCCCAATTAATCAAAGAGTGTTAAAATAACTACTAACCAAATGTACTTAGAACACGTACTGTAATAAAATTGTACGCGTAAAACAATGACCAAGCATACTGTAGGACAAATAACTAAACGCTTTCTGTTTGTATGAGTTTAAATATACTTAAGTGAGGTTTAAGTTTATTTCTATGCGGCATCTAAATAAAATTATGTGGATGTGTACACAGACAATGGACTGGATGTATACTTTCTTATGAACTGCTTAACAGAAGTGTACTGATAGCAGACTTACTGGGTTGATGTGTATTGTAGAGCTCAATGTGACAGGACATGACTTCTAAACAATCAAAGAGCATGTCTGACCAGTTTGATGGAATATTGAAATGAATGTCAATTACAAAGTAAATAACATTAATTTAAGCAGCTTTGTCGTTTTGTTAGGAGTAAGGAACTTTTTTTGAGAATAAATAAAATTGAAAGTTGTAAAAAAAAAATACTGTTTTTAAAAAAGTAATGAAGTAAAAGTAAACATTAATTTTAACTGTACTCAAGTAGGGTACAAATCATAAAAGTAGTACTTAAGTACAGCAATCAGCTAACATTGTTCAAACATTGTTCGAGTACTTTACATCTGTGATGTTGTAACTATTTCAAAGACCACTCTAAAAATGTCACAATATAATGTCAACATGTTCATCGAAAGATTGTCGTACAAAAAGTCAGTTATATGTAAGTTGTATGCTTACATCCTGACCAATACATTAAAATATTAAAGATTTACAGCAAAACAAAATGTTTGTCTCAGGAAGTGCAGTTCTTTACTGATATGACTGTCTGTTTTTACAAAACAGCATGACATGTGCTTTTGTATATTTCTAACACTTTTACAATGTTGCATCAAAGTTGCAGAATAGTGAATAAGAAAAACACTTTAATATTTCAATTTGTGGAAACATTCCACAAATCTCAACCAAACAAGTAAGAGGTGTCAGCTTTACATACCCTGACACATATTTACCTTTCAAAATGCTAAATATTCAATTAGTACAATCAGAAGCTTTAACTATTTACCAAAATGTCAAGCACATGATGGTTAACTAAATGTATCAGCTTTTTATTTCAACTTTATCATAAGTATATCACTAAAATTATAGCCCAGACACTAGATTTAGTATCACATAACATAAAAAAAAAAACAATAAAAACATCTTATTGCTACTCTGCAACAAATATAAGCAAACGGTTTTGGTACCCTTTATATAAAATTGGTGAATATTGTTATTCGTAGATTATCTGATGGTAAAGTGTATGTTTATATATCTCCAGAACGTATAATGCATAACTTGATTTTTAAAATTTCTTTATGTTTTAACAGAACAAATTTAAGAAAGCCTAGGTTTTTAACCAAACTTGAGTTTTTAAAATAACTTTTATCTAATAACCAATTATGAGGTAATGGGTCGTAAACTTGATCTCTTTCTTGACCTCAAAGGCATTGTAATAAGTTATGGAATATGGGTTATTTCATAAATTTAATTGTATTTTCTTACAAGTGTTTCACTTAAATTCCAAAATGAATATGCAATTGTAGATGTAATCCTATTTCTTCTCAAACATTCTTTGAAAAAGAACACTATCATGAAAGATGCAAATTTCAGTTAAATATGTGACTGCTTTGAGCCCTAATAGGAATCCAAATAAACAACTATATTGAACAATTCAAATTGCAGAGTAGTGTTGAAAAGACTGTACATATTTGCTTAAAAAAACATTCAAATTAATTGTATTGTCCATTTTGGCAATGAGTTTTGAGATGACTTCAGCTGTGCATTATATTTTGTCAACCTAAAACTTTCATGAAATGTAAAATTCTATTAGTTCTCTAAAATCTTTCATTGCGAATATATTTACGGTATGACCCTGTATTTTTATTTTTATTTTAAAAATAGGTAGCCCTACATCATCACGCCAGTGTCTAAAATAAAAGAAAAGATGTCAACTATCATGACTATTATGACACCATGGCAGATGTTCATAGTACTGCCCCGTGAGTGAAGGCGGGCCTGTTTGAAAGTGTAGATAAAGCGGCCCTTTATCACTTCCAGCTACCATCGAGTAATGCTTCTGGGTACAGTCACTGATCCTAAAGGTTTCTACAAGAACCCATTGATCAGGAGTAAAAAGAAGATTAAAGACATAAAAAGATACTATCTTTGAGGACCACAGCCCCTTCTTTGGTCTTGTTTACACTGAACTATTAGGACTGAACTATCGCTGTTTAAGGACACAGGCCGCATCTTTAAGGTACTACTTTATATGATCTACACAGATTATGGGACAAACTTTGTATTGTGATTAAAGAAAAACGTTTTCTTAAAAATATTTTCAGATTTTTTTCTGACAGGCACCATGCAAAGATGGTTGGTTGCTATTGTTCTCAAAATACTGACGGTAATGCGCATGAAAGGCCCGAGTACGAGTGCAACCCTGTTTTTGATTGTCAAATAAGGTCTATTGTGGACAACATGTTTAAACAGCATTATAGGGACCATAGGGTTTTTCTTCTGGAGAAGATCATTAATGATGCGTGTGATTCTAAACATGTATGTAAAGGAGATGGCAAACGTATGAAAAATCTCAAGAGAAATGGACGTTGTGAGTGGGACCTTAAACTCATGGGCCGATACGATAAATCATTTGACACACCTGTGTTTTCATAGCAATGGTGCTGTCTGTGCAACCAATACAAAAATTCTGGAGGAGCTGACTGAATTGAGTGATGAGATGGGGGGTAAGGCAGGTTCTATGTATGTCAACATATATAGCAGATATTTGTGTGTCACTGGTTTCAGAAAACAAAATAACAAATATTGCTGAGCCTGTCTAAGTTATGACCAGCCACATACTAGAACATGACAGAATGCTTTTAGCAGCATTTCTTTGTTGTTTGGTAATATTCAGTAATGTCTTTATTGTTTTGGTGGTGTACCCTGTTTTTTTCTTCAATGTATGACAGTATATATGTATTTTTTTCTCTTAGTTAATTTGTCTTTATTATGGTAATGCAATCCATGTTTGTTCATTATGTACTACTCTATTTCAGTGTATATTTACTTGAAATAAAAGTTTATCAACTCAAGTGTCTATGCCTTTCCTGTAAAAAAGTTAAAAATTGAGCTAGGTGGAAAACATGATGGTGTGAAACAAATCATAGAAACATTGTCGAAACTGATTAAAGCCCTGTATTTATGGCAAATGTATATTTAAATATTTAGAAAATTAGAATGTTGCATAGTGTGTCAAGGATTGGTTACTTGTCTAAAGCATAAAGGTATAAACTGTAGATCATTTATTAAAGTTGGTTAACGTTTAAAACAAGCCAATAACACACAGTTCTCATGTGTAACGGGTTTGTAGTCAGTTTAGAAAGACAACCTTAAAATTTTCGCCCAATTTAGTTTTAAAGATGCACTGACGTACAATTTCATAATTTCTCTTTCATTTGAAAAAGAGAATGAACAAAAGGTATACATGATATTGTTGGTTGTGTCTGGTTTAAAACCAAAAAATTTACATCTCAAACTTTCATGTCAGTTCAAAAGAAAACATTTCTAATACACAGTACATTAGACACTGTTGCAAAAAGATATTAATGCAGTTTGAGTGGCAAATATTCATTTAGTTTTGTAGACAGATCGCACTATTGACAGATCACAGTATTATGTTTTTCTCTTCTTTTTCATTCTTTTATAACTTGTTTTAACACATTTGATCTGTTTTTATCATTTTAAATATTTTTTATTATTGTTTTTATCTTTCTTAAACATGTCTCTTTTATTCCTGTTTATATAAAGCACTTTGAATTGACATTATGTATGAAATGTACTATATAAATAAACTTTCCTTGCCTTGCCTTGCCTTTGTAGAGTCATACTTCTTGTGAAAAATAAATATATACTGTGAAGAATGAGAGAACTAAAGAAAATTGGCAGTAGAAATGGATATTGTGCCTTTTACTGTATGCATCGTGACAGATGCTATGAGAGTTGTGTAAAATTAGACTTTTAACACATATGCAAAAAAAGTTTGCAAAGACATTGAGTTAAAAACTACAGCACTGGTTACTTGAATTAGGTCATTTAATTTGGTATGATGACAGTGGTGGTAAAAACATAATTTAATGTTTCAAAAACATTCTGCATTAGAAGGTTGAAAAATAAACTTATTTATGGATTAAAGTTTACTGCAAAGTATTCTTAAAATAAAAAAGTGTTTACTCTTTGTTATTATTGTGCTTTGCTGACAGTATTGAGTGTAGCATTCAACTAGAATACAAATAATTGTGGCTAAGTGTTGTTATTAATGTTTGGGACACTTTAGAGGTTAAAAAATATTCTTAAATCATGAGTTGAGCCCCAGCCGTCTGGATGAAACCCCAAATTCTAACCTTTACACCATATTGTTGTAACCAATGTACTTCAAAACATCACTTTTTTTCTTTCCCCCAAATGAAACATCGTTGTTCCTAAAAACTCCTGAAGAAAGGGGACAACGTTAAGTAACTTTTGAAAACTGACAGTTTTAAAAAACATGTATGCTATGTTACATACAAACAGTTGTGCAAAATTACAGATTTTTAACACATGCATAAAACATTTTGTGTTGAAAAACTGCAATAGAGTGCAAAATCAAAAGCTTGAATTAGGTCAATGCTATTGGTTTGTAAAAATAAAACTCCAGTCATGCAGTAAGTTTAATGAATAGTATTTTAAACATCACTTTTCCAAGTAAAAATGCACAGATAATGTTTTTATATTCAGAGTGAAAAACATTATGCTAGATTTTAGTTTGAAAATTTGAAAATGTGTTTGCCAATAAAAAAACATAGTTTAAAGAAGTATATACACTCCCAACAAATTGTGTGTAGTAACAATAATCTTGATTAAATCTATTGGTAGAAGAAAAGCATTATTTACCCTGTAAAAAAGTAATCAGTCTACTTTCAAGAACTACTTGTAAACTGGACTAATTTTGACAAATTTGTAGACTTACTAGATTTGACACTGTTGTATGAACATATAAATGGTGGAATCAGTAGTTAAACTAGAAAATTTTACTATAAAACATTAAGTAGATTTAACTAAGGACTGGAGCTGTACTGTTTTTAGATAAACTGAGAGCCAATTTTTCTTCTTAAAATAATTATCAGCGTTTACCCATTATTCTGAATAATATACATATTTCTCTTTATATGATCAAGTATTTGCAATGAAATACAAACAGTTTAAATTTAAAATTCAGTAACTAAGTTGTCTAGTAATGCAATTACTACAATTTATTGTAATAAAATTACATTTTATTTATCTTTTGAAACAGAAATAACAATAATGTCTGATAAGACTGATAAGTCCTTTTTAGTAAATATTTTATGTTGATTTTTTAAACCAACACCAGTGATGACCAGTGCTCAAAACATTAGGCTTTGGATTAACTGTATTACAATGTGTGCCATAAATTACAGGTCATGCATGTAAATAAATTGAAAACATGTTACTCAAAGGAAAAACTTTCATTTTAAATTGTTTTTCATAATAAAAGTTTTCATTAATTATAAAGACAACTTGAATTTACATCTGTGTTTTTCAACATTTTAGAATATTACATTTTAGATAACGTTGTTTTAAAAGGTGTGACAATTTATTGTCAATAAAGATTAAGATTTGTTATTTACTGGATTAATATTGTAAACATTTTCCCAGAGATTGGTTGCGGCTGGAAGGGGCTCAGCTGCGTAAAAACTTGCTGGATAAGTTGATGGCTCATTCCGCTGTGGCGACCGCGGATTAATAAAGGTGCTAAGGCGACAAGAAATATTGTAAACATATTTAAATTTAATAGTCAGACAAAGATACATTAAAAAGTTTGTGTGTCTTTAAATATGTATTAATGTAGTAATAATGTAAAAAACAACATAACCTATTAATGAACATATTTAGTAAATACTGTGTCATGTATTCAAACATACAAGGGCAGACCCAAGTTCGCTCGAGCGCATGCACACGTACACACACACACACACACACACACACACAAACACACACAGACACACAGACACACACACACACACACACACACACACACACACACATACATATGCATACAGTTGACTGCATGTGGATATATAGATATCAGCACACTTTCTAATCACCTAACAACATATAGTATTTAGTGGGAGACACCCACCACATACAATCAGATATACATATTCTACATCTGATATAAATCTATCTTTCACAAGCAGTTGACAGGATGTTATCCACAGTTTTCCTTATCATCACTCACACGCTCAGGCCCAGACTGACACACAGAGGAAACATTGGTATGAACATAAAGAAATGTTTATTTTAATAGTTTATTAATTATAATATAATATAATATGATATAATATAATAATGTAATGATATAGTATAATAGAATAATCATGATATATCATATAAGTTAATTAAATTTAATATAAATATCAATATTATAATAATATAATATAATAATATAATATAATTATAATATAAGTTAATAAAATAATGATTTAATATAACTTAATATGATATAAAATATAATATAATAATATTATATAATATAATTATAATATAAGTTAATAAAATAATAATTTAATATAACTTAATATGATATAATATAATATAATACAATACATAATTTTATTTAATAAAATATAAATTTTATATAACTTAATATAATATAATATAATATATTGTAATGTAATAATATAATTTAGTCAAATAACTAAAAATATAAAATAATGGTTCTAATAACAGTAATTGAATTACCGATATTATTATAATATTAATTTTATTTCTGTTTGTTTAAAATCTAATTACCGGAAATAACCTATTAATTTAATTAGTCTGATAAAAATCTAATTAACGGAATCAATAATTTAATTAGTCTAATAAAAATCTAATTAACGGAATCAATAATTTAATTAGTCTGATAAAAATCTAATTACCGGAATTATTATTTTATATAAAACCGATAAGAATCTAATTACCGGAACTATAAAGTTTATATAAAAGGGGCGGGGCTTAGACCGGAAGTCCCGCCTTAGTGGGCGGGGCTACAATCCATCAAACTTTTTGACAGGTAGTGTCCCATAAGTACTACTTCCGTAGTTTTTGTCAGCAATATACATCTCATTCCTCATTGGTTTTAAAGAAAACTTTGGAGTGGTTAGAAAATGAAATCATTGACATTGAAAAGAGCATGAGTGAAAATGATACCCTGACTCTTCAAGATAGATGGACTGAGAAAAAGAAGAAGTTGAGTTCATTTTTAAATGAAAAGGTTAAAGGAGCCCTGATAAGGAGTCGTTTTTTAAAAATAAGAGATATGGATGGACCTTCTTCTTTTTTTTTTAGTTTAGAACGAAAAAAGGGACAAGAAAAACTGATGCATTTTTTAAAAGATAATAATGGACACAACACTTCAGACCCAATAACAATGCGCAGACTTGCTGTAAATTTTTATTCTGATTTATATGCCTCTGAACCTTCTAATGAGGAATGCAGGAGACTTCTTTTGGAGGATCTCCCAGTTTTAACTCCAGAACTTAAACTTTTGCTTGAGGCTGATATTACTTTTGAGGAAGTCACTGCTGCAGTTAAGGGGCTTTCCACAGGACGAACACCAGGGTTGGATGGACTGCCTGCTGAATTTTATAAGGCATTCTGGGCTGAATTAGGAAAAGATGTATTTGAAGTACTACAAAAATGTGTTTGCAAAGGTGTTCTCCCTTTGAGTTGTCAGAGAGCTGTTTTAACATTGCTCCCAAAAAAAGGTGACTTAACTCTTTTAAAAAATTGGAGACCTGTTGCAATCTTAAGTTCGGATTACAAAATCTTTTCAAAATGTTTGTCAAATAGATTAAATCTGGCACTAAATACAATTATACATAAAGATCAGTCATATTGTATTATGAAAAGATCTATTACAGATAATCTGCATTTGATTCGGGATGCTTATGATGTTGTTTCATACAATGAGTTAGATCTAGGTTTTTTGTCAATAGATCAAGAAAAGGCCTTTGACAGAGTTGACCACACTTTCCTTTTTGACACCTTAAGAGCTTTTGGATTTGGTGATGGTTTTATTTCAAAAATACAACTGTTGTATAAAGGAGCAACATGCATGATTAAAGTTGCTGGAGGTTTAAGTGTTCCTGTAAAGGTGCAAAGAGGAATAAGACAGGGGTGTCCTCTCTCTGGCCAGCTCTACAGCCTGGTCATTGAGCCATTGCTCTGCAAACTAAGAGAAAAATTGACAGGACTGGAGATTAAAACGTTAGATTTTAAATCTACTGTTAAACTTTCTGCATATGCAGATGATGTCACAGTTTTAATCAGAAATAATGAGGATGTTCGGGTTTTAAAGGAAGTTTTGGAGTGCTATAGTAAAGCATCGTCAGCCAATGTTAATTGGGAAAAAAGTGATGCCTTATGGTGTGGGCGAGAATATAGTCCTATTTTAATAGTCCTATGCTACCTTGTGGTTTAAAGTGGGGAAAAGAAGGTTTTAAATATTTAGGAGTATTTTTAGGAACTGATGAATATAAGAAAAAGAATTGGGAGGGCTTAAAAGAAAAAGTGTGTGCTCGTTTGTGTCACTGGAAATGGCTAATACCCCAGTTGTCCTACAGAGGGAGAGTGTTGGTCTGCAATAACTTAGTCGCATCTTCATTGTGGCACAAAATGATGATATTGGACCCCCCAGAGGACATGGTGAAAATAATTCAACAGCTTCTGGTGGATTTCTTTTGGACGGGACAACACTGGTTGAAGGCAGCTACCCTGTATTTACCCCTACAGGAAGGAGGACAAGGTTTGGTGGATATAATGTCTAGAGTAAAAGCTTTTCGACTACAAACAACCCAAAGACTTTTGTATGGAGAAAATGTAAGCTGGGCCGGAGTAGCCTGTGCTATCCTGAGAAGAGCAGGACAAATGGGTCTAGACCGCCACTTGTTTTTAATGGATACTAATAAATTAGACCTGTCTGGACTGACACCTTTTTACAGGTCAATGTTGAGGTCATGGACTCTTTTTAGGTTCTCTAGAGAGCACAATGGTGTAAAAAGGCTGTGGTCAAGAGAAGAACCCCTACTTTACAATCCTGCTCTTGATCTGGACATTCTCAATTCACTTGCTCTAAGAAAAGCTTTGAAGACTGCAAATATATTTAAAATTGGACACTTTGTTTCTGAGGATGGCTGGATTACTGCCGAGGATCTAGCATCCAAACTGGGAATGAGATCTGTTCGGGCAACAGGAAAATTGTTGACTCAGATAGTCGAGTCATTACCATCGGATTACATTTTGTCTTTAGTAACCAACAATGGAGAGAATACAATTCCTGCATTCCCAGAGCTGGTTATATCAGCCAACACAAGAACTTGGTCAGAAACAGAAAACAGTTTATTATCGTTTAAAACACCAGAACCAAGACTTTTTAGCATTGCTGGAAAGAAATCAATCTATGTGATGTGTGTGAAAACCTCAAACTTGTTTCAACTACAGAGTGTGAGAGAGACCAAATGGAAAGAGACAATTGGACCAAATGCCTCCCCAAAAGGCTGTTGGAGATCTCTATATAAGCCTCCAATTGAAAAAAGAACTGGAGACTTGCAGTGGAGGATTGTACACTGTATTGTTGCTACAAACTGTTATAGAGCGCGCCTTGATCCTCAGATAGGGGAGGGCTGTCCTTTTTGTGGAGAACCAGAAACTGTTTTCCATTTATTCCTTAATTGTAAAAGACTACAACCAATATTTTATCAACTAGAAGAATGGTGCCAAAAACTTGGAGAGGCCTTTACACCTGCAATGTTTATTTATGGACCTAAATACAATAAAAATCGAAGAGAGCATCATGTTCTATTAAACTTTTTATTCGGGCAAGCAAAGATGGCAATTTGGCTGTCAAGAAAAAGTAAATTAAATGACAAAGGTTCAACTGATGCTTTTTTAATTGTAAAAGGACTAATAAAATCTCGCATTAATGTAGAGTATGGGTTTTACAAGATGGTAAATGATCTGGCAATGTTTAATTACAAATGGGGTGTAAATCAGTGTATCTGTCATGCTGACTCTGAAAATGTTCTAAATATTTATTTGTAAGTATCAGCAAAAAAAGAAAAAAATGTTTTTGTTTTTTTAAGATGTCATGTATTTTTTAATTAGCTAAATTGTTTTTAGCTAAAACGTTTTTTGTAATAAAGAGACCTTAAAAGTCAAAAAGTCTCTCTCTCTCTCTCTCTCTCTCTCTCTCTCTCTGTATCAGCAGCAAAAGTTGAAGTGTGAGCTGCAGGTGAGGACAGCCACCTCTCAGAGCAAATTAGTTTGCAACTTTGTTGCCTAAAAATAACAGGCTAAATAGAAAAACTGGATTTAATTAACAAACAAGTTAAATAAAACGCTTTGTAAAAATGAAACAACTGAAGAAGAAAATGAAAGAACTCTGAAACCAGCTCAAATGTTCTGGAATAAGACGTGTTGCAGTCGTTGATCATTTGAGACTCCATTAAAACAGCACTCCCGCAAGATTCTCTTTTGCTTTCACAAAAAAAGCTATTTATATTTTATATCCTTTATTAATAGCCTATTTAAGTTTGAATGGGGGCTATAGTCTATATATTTTGTGCATGCATTGACTGCTCCTTTAAACCTTCAAATACACGGAACATACTTATTTATGTTTAATTTGATAGAATAATAAACACGGACGTGCGCCTTTTTCAGAAAATAACCTATTTATTTAAATTAAAAATATGTTAGGCCTATATTTATTTATAAAGGCTATTAAAATATATTTATTTATTTACACATGTAATATTTTTTCCTGAGGGGATTTAAAGCAAAATACACAATGATATTTAATCAAACATATCTACAATGATGAGGAACATGGTTACTTACAGAGTTAATAACGCACAGCATGACAACATGAAGAACAGATGGACTTTGAAGGAATAAACAATGAGACTGTGAGGAGAGATCCATTATAAGACACTGGACATGTCAGAACAAGTTCTGCCCACGCATGCGCGAGGCAGGCAGTTCTATACAACTACGGAATTTATCAGCTTAAAGATATCAGCCTAATTTAGACATCGGATTGATAATGATAATCTTAAACATAGCATTTATCGGACGATAACGATATGGCTGCCGATATATTGTGCTTAGCTAATTAGCATTTAAAAATGCTACTGTTGTGAATGATTGTAATGAGGAGTCTGACACAGAGAGATCAATTTGGAGTATATTTATTAAACACAGCTTAATCACAATCACACAGTAAGCACAAGTGAGCAAACTCGCATCAAATGTAGAAATATTGGGTCGAAGGGCTGGCGGCTGGCTGTCAAGGAGTGTGATAGCAGGCATGGGTCAGAGGCAGGCGGCGTGGGTCAGAGGTGAGATACCAGGCTGGGTTCGGGGCAGGCGGCAAGGACCAAAGTCGAGGTTCAAGGCAGGCGTAAGGTAAGATAAGGTAAGATAAGGTAAGGTAAGGTAAGGTAAGGTAAGGTCAAGGGACAGTCCAGGTAATAACGGGGAGATCAGTTAAAGAGATGACCGCTCAGTAATGTCATCAAGGGCAGAACAAGACTTTGCACTGGAGTAAGTGTTTGGGCGGCTTATATGTGTGTGTGGTGATCAGTGAGATGTACTGCAGGTGTGTTGCAATCAGTGTCTGAGGATGATGTAATGGTTAGTCCGATGATGGTGACCTCTGCTGGCCAGCGAGGGGAATGACTGTGTCCGAGTCGGTGACAATGATGACTTTTATTATGATCTAAGAGCTGATGAGCTTATGTCCAGTTTTAACACTATCTGTGGTAATGTTTTAGACTCTTCATAAACCAAGATCTTAGCCTTGGAGAGATTGATACTGTTCGCTCTCTTCGGCAGATTTGTAGAAGAGCAGGGCGTAAATGGAAAAGGGATAAACCTTAGGTCTCTTTTGAAATATTAAGACTGTCCCAATATCAGAAACCAGTAAATGCAGCAAAATCAATATATTTACTGAAATTATTAACAAAAGTAGTTATAAACCAAAAACTTATTTAATATACTTAATACCACCATAAATCTACCAGTTACTGTAGTCCTCTTCCTGTTGTATCTTCATCTATTTGTGAGGACATTCTTAATTTTTTTGTTAACAAGAAAAGTGTTTTAAAATTAGGAATGACCAATTCTTCCCTTGATCTATCAATTCCTCCCAGGGGCACTGCTGTATTTAGCCAGTTTAGTCTTATTTCTAGCACTTAAGAAATAGCGGAGAACTTCAAGCCATTTTAAAACGATTTAATTTCTTTCTGAGCTGTTAAGAATGGCCATATAGATGCCTTTGAATGAAGAGATACGGCCATTTGGTTCTTAACACTACAGTTGTAGTGGAATGTTCAGGCTATGAATGTAACACACTGGTTGATGCTAAGGTGCTTGCTGATGTGCTTAATGAGATTGATGGAGGTGGAAAATACAGTGGGGCTTAAGTGGATAATTTGGAGAAGCCATATTTTGTGGGTCAATACTCCTCTATTAGAACTGGTAAATATGCAGTGTAAAAACATTTATTAAAAGAACACAGATTAGTTCTGCTATCCGTCTTAGTTGAAGTACTAAATGCCATACTCATTTTCAGGTGGATTAAACATCCTTTCACATATCAAATGAGGTAAAATTCTGAGGAATCACCAATTTTGAACAGCATACAAACTTAATTCGCCAACATCAGGAGTTTCCATCAACCAGTGTATCATGTGTAAAAATCCCAAGATACCTGAACTGTTTAATGTGATGATTCTAGTTATATGTATGTGAATTGCTTCTCCTGATTTACAAGATTATTAAAATACAATGCCAGGTCAAATGACGCCATCACAAAATGTCATGCACAAGGCAGGAAGGTAATTGTGACGGGCAAATGTGAAAATATTTTAGGTTATTAAAGGTGGTATTACATTTAACATAAACTGCACTTTCAAAATGCACCAGCATTCAAATCCTTAAGATTCTTTTCATATGACTTCACTGTTCTTGTTAATGTCTTAATTAGTTATACTGAGTAAAAAATTTGGCAATCAATTTCACAATTTCTAAAAAGTTATTACTTTTACTGAAATTTTTTAGCCACCAATGCAATGAGATCCAAGGTTATCTCGAAATATTGCACACAAAGTATCTTTGTGCAGTTTTCCATCAGCTAACAAAACACCATTTTTCTCAAGGTCTTTGAGGTCTTATAAGCGTTGCAAAGACCAAATCATTTCTAAGAAAAACTAAAATCTTGTTCCCTACACAACAAAACTAGTGGCATGTGGTTAATGCCCGGCTAGCAGTGAGTTGAAAAGTATGCAAGTGTCAAGTAAACTGCAAGAATTTATTTTTTTTCTTACCAGATCCAACAGGATTGGTCACTTCAAAAGCATCTTAATACTAGATTAAAGCTAATTAATTTGTTCCTGCTTTAAACTGCACATTTTCCTTAACATGTCTGCCATCCCAAACTCACTAATTCACTATTCTTCAGTTTAGTCTCTGATTTATCAGTGGTCACCATGGCAGAATGAACCACTAAATTCTCTGGCATATGTTTTATGGAGCGGATGCCTTTCCAGCTGCAACACAGCACTAGGAAACACCCATACACCCTCATGTCTTTGGACTGTGGGGCAGTGGACTGGAATAGGTCCGTGGATAAATAGGTAATGGGCTGCACAAGAACTCATCCATTATTTCCATTTTCTTTATTATTTGAGTCTGAACGATCTTTCAACAAGTTTTGCACAAGTTCGTTGTTTCCAATGGAGGTGCACAGCTTGCACGCACAAGCAGGGTGACATGCACCAGTTATGCTTGCATTAATTCTGCAAGCGCACTGCAAGCCATGTGACAAGAATTGACCGATTAGCTTCAGCTTGTTTGCCAACCTACGAAACACTGCTCACCCTAAATCATCCCCCCAACCCCCAGTGGTAAAATTGTCAAGTATTGACCGGATGACATCAAACGTTGCTGTAAGGCAGGGGTCACCAATCTCGGTCCTGGAGGGCCGGTGTCCCTTCAGGGTTTAGCTCCAACTTGCCTCAACACACCTGCCTGGATGTTTTAAGTATACCAAGTAAGACATTGATTAGCTGGTTCAGGTGTGTTTGATTAGGGTTGGAGCTAAAATCTGCAGGACACCGGCCCTCCAGGAACAAGTTTGGTGACCACTGCTGTAAGGTGACAGTGCTAACCACCGTGCCATCTTCCATCCCAAACATCGCAAATAATATATTTTTCTCTGACTTCAGATGTTGTATTCTCATGTTGCTTTACCACTGATTCACAGCAGAACAGTGCTTCTAAGCTCTTCTCAATTGGAATATATTAAGTGAATCTTACCTTGCCAGATGGATTTTTACCAAGATATATTGAGACAGGATCTACAAACTTGAAATATTTGTTATAAAATCTTTTTTTCTCCTGTATTTAGTTTTTAGTGGATGGGTAGTTTACACCCGAAAAAGATCATCAGTTTTCAAAAATTTCAAGAATACTCTTTATTTCATTATCCAAAATTCCTAGCACAGTCATTTCTTTACTTTATCTAATGTAACAATTGTGTATCCAATCATCATGTGACCAGGAAAACAGGTAAAACAGTGCCATGTTCTTAAAACTTTTGATTAATCTTCATTATCTGGCAATAGCGTAATATCCAACTGCTCTTCATTATCACTACAATCAATTCATTCAGAATCTGCGTAAGAGTGTATGGCAGGGCCGGAGTGGGACACATTTTCAGCCCTGGAGTTTCAAGCCTCAGACCGGCCCACCTCAGTTCACGATGGACTATATTAAAAAAAGGTCATTTCCAAATCAGATTCTAATGACACTATAATGTCTTTTTTTTTTTTTTTTTGAGAAAACAGCTGCTTTAGAACTTCAAATGTTCAACAACCCTAACAGTATTATGTCCTAAAAATAAAAATGAAAACCAGTAATATCTCTTACAAGAATCGAACCCAGGTCCGCAGCATCATAAGCTAATGTGCTAACCGCTGGACCACAATATCTATTTATGGAAATGTGACTTAACTGAATCTTATGTGCGAGAAAATAGATAGAAAGAAAAGAGTTGAGGTAAAATAATGGATAAAAAGGCTGTGGTCAAGTAAATAAATTTAAAAAGTGTGACTGCTGAGAGCAACAGATTCTGGAGCTAGGGATACCGGCCCTCGCGGCCAAAAAACGGACCGGCCCACCGGGAATTCTCCCGGTCCTCCCAATTAGCCAATCCGGGCCTGGTGTATGGCCACAAATATTTAGACGCAGCCTGTCCACTGAAGAGTTTTGATCATTCATGATGAATAAATGTTCAAATGTTAAGCACTTTTAAAGCACTGAAGCAGATCTACTATATACTGATAATCTTTATTAAATGATTCATTCTGAAACAAAGCTAAAAAAGTATAGTATTTAGTGCAGTTTCTGTGAAACCTTAAACACTAAGCATGGATTCCAAATGTACAAATGTGAAGCATCAAGCCTCACAGCTTGAGGCTTGAACCAGCAATCTTCTTGCTGTGAGGCAACAGCACTACCTACTGCGCCAGCTGCGTCGCCCCACCTTAGAAACAGGATAGCAGATTTTTTAGCGGTTTTAAAACCTTTACTTTTCCAAAGCACTGTATGAAAACGGTTATCATTCCATGCCTAAAAAGTACATACTCTCAAATGCAGCAATGCTGGCACAAACATCACATTATTTTAATTTAGTGCGAAAGGCAATATCCCATAATGCAATGCGTTTAAAGTACAAAACTATTTAAAATCAGGTGGACTGAAAACAGAAAACATCTGTATATTTACTTACATTAAATGCACATTACACCACTATTTTATTTTTCAAAACATAATACTGTTAAAAAATTACTGTCAATTTACAGTACAGTTTTAGTCTATAACTATAGCTTCCAGAACACCTGTCTATTATCTAATGACGTTTCCTAAAGAGCAGATCCAAAAAACAGTAAACCACAAGCATCTATACTCATGCTTCAATCAAATACAGTGGAATGTAAGCTACTCAAATCTTGTGAGTGACATGGTGAGGCAGATATACCTTTGAAAAACGTGGAACATTCTGTTCCACCAAGTTGTACTGATTCCAGCTGCTTTTAAATGCAAGAATGTGTTGTTGCTCATTACTTATTTATTCTCTTCTGCTGCTCTCAATAAATGTGGTTTGGCGAGGCATGGTGCTGCACTGACTCACAGACAGTTATGAAGATGGTTTTTGGAAATTAAATTGCTCATATGATAATATCTTGTTATGGAATAAGTTATGATTTGGGCGCATGAATAAAAATTTAACTTGATAAATATGTGACCTTGACATTATGTTGCAGTCATATTTTTGGCAATGGCTAACAATATATTGTATGGGTCATAATCATATATTTTTTTCTTAAATGCAAAAAATCATATAAAAAATTAAGCTCATGAAAATATTTGGTAAATTGCCTGCACTGTAAACAAAAATCCTGGTTGAATTAAATTTTTAAGCTGAATCAAATTAACTTTATGAATCCATTGAACACGTATTATGTTAAATTAGCTTTAAACAGCTTGTATAACTTACAACATTCAAGTCAGAACATGATTAACTTGTTTAAAGTGATTATATTTTTTACAGTTTTTTTTTACAGTATTTATGTACTAAATATATTGAAATACATTTTTGATTAGTAAAATGTATTGCCAATATTTTATTTAAATACATTTTTTAAACCCTCCGATTCCAGATTTTAAAATATTTGTATCTCAATTAAATATTGTCCTATCATAACAATAAACGTTGCATTAATGTAAAGCTTTATTCAGTTGTCAGGTAAATACAGTAAATCTCAATTTGACAATAAATAACCCTGACACTTAAGAATGGTTTTGTGGTTCAGGGTGACATATTTCTTGTCTTATTCTAGAAACTCATGTAAATGTGAGAGTCTGGAGCATTTGACAGCATTTGACTTGCACATAAGCATGACTTTCCATCAAATATAGCAGGTGCTGAAGTATGAGAAGAGGGATTTTTCATGAATATGGGACTGTCGTCTTCCTGAGAGATAAGTTCTCTTTGAGCCAAACTACCCACTGGCTCTCTTTAAGATTGTGTTCCCCACTCAGATTTGGTCTGATATATGCAAGTGTATGTGCCAGTATGGGAGAACGGCATGCTTTGTTTTGGGTCTCACTCGCATGATCGTCTTATCCCTGTTAGACAGCGGCTCAACATTTCTTCTCTTTCATTCTCCTCCTTTCCCCAGTGTCCCATGCATCAGTGTAACCTTCATGAATGATGCATACTGCTGCCTTCTGATAAGGAACCTGAGGTGGATTCAGGAGTGTGAACATGGCGAAGAGAAAAAAACACCTCAGGAGAAACAGCTTTTTTGATTCTTCTTTCCATTTGGATCCTAGGGGATAAAAGGTTAATAAAGTAATTATTAAAATTGTATTTGGGAAGGTAAAGATAAACATACTGTTTGGATTGTTTGTGGTTTATGCAAAACATCTTGAAACTTATCCATTCTAACAGATACGTAAATGGCCTGTGGGGGTAGTGGAGGAAATCAACAGAGAAGAAAAATCAGTTGTTTAATGGGATAGTCCACCCAAAACTGAAAATTCACAATGCTTTACTCATTCTTGTTTCAAACCTATTGGAGTTTCTTGCTTCTGTTGAACACAAAAAAATATGTATTTCAAAAAAAGGGTTTGGAATCCGTAATTATTGACTTATATAGTATTTATTATTTTTTTTTTTTCTACTTTGGAAGTCCATGGTTACAGGTTTCCCTCTTTTTTTAAGAATAACTTATTTTGTGTTGAACAGAAGAAAGAAACTCAGCTTCGAAACAAGTAAAGGGTGAGTAAATGATGACCCATTTATTAATCTGGGGTTGCCACAGTGGAATGAACCGCCAACTTATCCAGCACGTTTTATGCAGCTGATGCCCTTCCAACTGCAAGCCATCACTGGAAAATGCATCTGTAATTATGGTTAACTTCAAGTTATTTATATAAGCTGAAAGAACTATGTTTGTTTAGAAGACTCTACGGTGAATTTAAGCTACACAGAAACCCATACAATTCAAAAACAAACACTAACTTTTGATCAATGCGTTGCTCTCCTACTCCACAAGATTTCACAGAATGAAGCGTCGGTAAAGAAATTAGCCAGTGCTGTCATGATTAATTAAGGAAAACATATTGATAATGAACATAAACATGCAGACTTGTAAATAATTTTGACAAACATACTTATTGATGTACTATTTGCCATCACACATTCTCTGAAACTGACACCATTTTGACTTTAAACCTGGAAGATTACATTAAGTATGTTTACATTATTATTACAAGAATAATCCAATTTTAATACGATTGAACAATATTCTGATTAAGAGTCTACTATGTAAACAGTGTTTTTTGTTTTGCTTTTTAAATAATTTAATCCGATTGAGGTCATAAACAATTTAAACAGAAATCAAGTTAAAACGTGGAGTATGCCGATTTTAGATGCATTATTGAAGTGCAGTACAGGCATATAAACATCTTAAACTATTGCCATCGTGTAAGATGTTCACCATATTTTGTGACAGCATAGTCTATACACACAGCTGTTTGACACTATTCTCAGCACTAGAGCTGTAATCGGGCCATAAAAGTTGGGCCCGATGGGGCCCGATAAACTCTATAATTTTTAGACTATAAATAGGCCTGGGTACATACACTTAGCCTTTAAATTGGCCAACACACCAATGAAAAGAAGTATTTCTTAACAAATTAAATTAAAATTAATTCAAAATGATCACGGTATTTGGCAATAACGAAATTTAGATAAACGCTGTACAAGATTTGTTTCGCTACTTCTCTTCACAATCTGGCCTTAGGGCGACAGTGAAGCTGAATATAAAAAGAATACCCTAATGCAACATTCGCCTGTATACTCCGTCTACATTATGATTTTATGGTTTAATTAGTATTTATTTATAATTTTAAAACCCTTTACTCACCTAGATTAGGCTACGTTTTTTTGTGGAGGAACATTGAATCCACTGTAAATGGTTTTAGCGCAGTCCTGTGCTCAGGATGGTGCGTCCAGCAGCACTGAACACCGTTTCACAGCTGCTGCTACAGGCCGAGATGCAAAGTTCTGATCTGGCTAATTTTGCAAGTTTTGGGTAGGATTATTTGTTCATCTTCTACCAGGCAGGAACATCCATTTAATTTTTCATGATGACATGACAACAGTTTCAATGTAGCGTGTGACCTCGTCTTTTTACCTGTTAGCTTGCTGTTTAGCGCTCTACCATAATACGCAATGTGTGAGAGACCGCCAAAATAACTTGCCGGCTAGAATGACCGTTCCTTCTGAACTGGTGACTGGTTTGACCGCAGTCAAAATTTGCTCTTTTCAACCTCTCCGTCATCATTTGTTTAACCTTTGCAGGGATGGATTTTAATGTTGTAACAAACGATTTAATTACTTTCTCACGCTAATCAAAATGCATCACATGACTTATTTACCTACTGCGCAAGCCTAGCCAGGCCCGACCCCGTCTAAAATGATATAAATCAAACCCGAACCCACCACTGGTTCGGGGAAAGATCTTAAGCTCTACTCTGCACCTACCAAGTCACTGAAAAACCTCAGACACCTGCATTGTGAAATGCAGAGGTTTTTTAGCATACGGTGTGCGTTAACAAGTTACATTAAAACAAGACTCTTTCAGCAGTTCATACTCACATTCAATATCTCGTTTGTCACAAGGGGCATGCATGAAATGTTCCCTAGTGAAAATAAAAGTGCCAAACTGGAGTTAAAGTTGAAAAATTAAAATGAAACACCCAAAATTACTTGAAACTTCAGAGGAAACGTGAATGGTGTCATAACACAATGACGATAATCAAATTATGTGCTATAACATGTAAAACAGGATCATGAAAGAAACATTCAAAAAGCAACTTATGTAAACACCTTGATCATATTATTGTCTAATTCAGATTAAGGCAAATAATTAAATTACCGATGTCCATGTGAGCGTAGTCCTTGTTACATTTTTCTGTTTAAATTTCTTGGTCTGTTTTCCTTTGTAAAAGAGTATATAAAAGTCAGAGCAGCTTTCTGGCAAAAACAAAAAATAATAATAAATAAATAAATAAAATAAGAATGAAAGAAAAGTAATATACAATGGTTGCCTCACAACAAGATTTTTTGCATGTTTTCTTCGTGTTCCTGTGTGTTTTCGCCATGTCCTCTGGTTTCCCTCACAGTCCAAAAACATGCACTATAGATAAATTGGATTAACTAAATTGTCCATTGTCCGTATGAGTGTGTATAAATGAGAGAGTATGTGTTTTCCAGCACGGTGCTGGGTTGTGGCTGAAAGGGCATCTGCAGAGTTGGCGGTTAATTCCACTGTGGTGACCCGTGATAAATCAGGGACTAAGTCGAAGAAAAATTTATAAATAGTTCATTAAATTCAATTAATGAGTTTAATGGTTCTATTAGATGACACAGATCCAAAACATAATTTGAGCTTCTATTTTTAGTGTTTAATTATATATATATATATATATATATATATATATATATATATATATATATATATATATATATATATATATATATATATATATGGTAACACTTTACAATAAGGTTCATTAGTTAATGCATTTATTAACATGAACAACACATGTACATCATTTATTAATCACAATTGAACATTTACTAATGCATTGTTAACATCCAAGGCCATGCTTGTTAACATTAGTTAATGCACCATGAGTTAACATGAACTAACAATGAACAACTGTATTTTCATTAACTAACGTTAACTAACATGAACAAATACTGTAGTAAATGTATTGTTCATTGTTTGTTCATGTTAGTAAATGCATTAATTAACATTAACTAATGAACCTTATTGTAAAGTGTGACCATATATATATATATATATATATATATATATATATATATATATGTGTGTGTGTGTGTGTGTGTGTGTGTGTGTGCTTGTTTTCCTCTTTTTTTTTTTTGGCCCAGCAAAAACATCAGTCAAATGTCATCAGTTAAATGATTATGAATGTAAAACTGTTTGTATGAACCCATGGGTTTGGCCTGACATGAGGGTTTTATACATGTGCTGCTTGACTGCTGTGAGTAATTTTTTTTTCTTTTCAACAGCAAAATTATTATTATTTATTTTCAGTCTCTTCAGATGATTACCAGATCAATACACAACACCTTTCTGTGGATATTTTCCCTTTTTTTTTTGTAATGGGTCACTTTAACTCAGCATCTTGAATGAATACAAATGAAGTCAAAACCAAGATCATAGCAATCATAAACAATCTTCTGAGAAAGCATTTAAATAGGATTCAGATACAAAAGCCTTTAAATGCCATTATGATTTTTCCTCTAAAATTAGCATTTTTCTCAGAATTCTGTCTGTAGGTTTAGTAATTTCTACATTTGTGGCAATGGATGAGATTTTTACATTTTTAAATTTTACTTTTTTGCTTTTAAAGTGAAAGAACTGGACATAAACACACAAGGCTGAGAAAAATGCACATTTAAAGAAAAAGCAATAGAGGCATTTGCATCTGTACTGTATGTAAATACATACATACACACAAGCAAGGAAGCAAGAAAGTATTCAATCTAATTCATGGAGATTGCTGAATATCTCCATAATGTGGTACTGTAGGACCCTGGGTCTAGGTTTGCCTGAAACCTACTGTACATAATGAGCACATTTAGTCCTCATAATGAAGGTCCACGTGCAGCACACAGACATTAAAGCTCTGTATTTGTGTTAAGCAACATTTTAATATGCTCGTATGATGTCACAGTGTACGCACAGGACCCTTTGGTTACCATGGTGAAGTCTGTTCTTTATCACTGCATGCCTGAAGGTTTTTCCTCAAAAGAGTGTGTTTGTGAAGAAGCCAGAGAATAAACAGTCTAATAATCAAACATATGGTTCAAGGTTTGATTTGTTAACTTTAGTAGAGACATCATTTAATTACTATATGTAATTACGGTACAAGCAATACAGTAATATTCTGAACACAATAAATAAAATCTCAGTGACATTTGCCTGCTAAAAGATGTTCATGAAAAACATGCTCATGAATGTGACACACATAATGCCACGTGGATGCATGTGTTCTCTTCTGAATATTCTAGAGAGTGAATGTAGCACAGTATTAAAGTACTAATGTCAGTGGATGCACAGCTTTTAAAGCTACAAAGTACACAACTATTGAATGTCTTAAGCTCTTCAAATTGATGAAAGAGAAAGGAAAAAGAAAAAAAATGAAGAAAAAACAAGAATAGCATACTGCTTTGTATATCTTCAATCTTCACACTAAATAATTGTACATTTCATCATCAGCTTAAAAGAACATGTTCTTTCAGTAATAATAATAATAATAATAATAATAATAATAATAATAATAAAATAATAAACCCTGTAGATTATTTATTTTCATATTTAAATAATTGGTCCAAATATATATTATGTGGCTTTAACTATGTACTTGCATCAACAAATAAATACAGTGTACTTGCTGTGTTCATAATGTATTGCAAAGCACTTCTGGTTCATTTGAGCTGGGATATGAGACAGGTTTGGTAATATGGTATAGGTTTAACAGTGGGTTAATGTGTCAGGTATGATCAACAGTGTCGTTACAAATGTAGTTACAGAAAATTATTACATATTTAATTAGATGCATGCATGCATGTAATAAATCAAAAACATGTATTTACACAACAAGTACAGTGTAACAAATGATTATTTTTAGTACATGTTTGCTAAGACCACCTAATATAAAATAGGACCACATATTTCTTCCCAGATAACATTTATAGTGTAAGTAAGTAAATGTTTATTTATGTAGCACCTTCCACCGACAAGGGCCCTATCATACACTGCAAGACATGTTTGCCCCGACGTGTTGCTATTTTCAGTCCAACGCAACCTTAATTTTCCCGTTCCCATGTTTTTTAAATAACAAATCCATTTGCACTACTTTGTGGATGTGGACACATGGGTGTTCCAGCATTGTTGGTGCACTGCTGTTTTGAGGAACTAGAATAGACTTTGCAATAAACCAGCTGAAGGCAGGTCTAAAGTCCATCGCAGAGCCCTTTAGTTGTGCGCCTCACTTTGCTTTAAACACACAGGATGTACAACAATACACAAATATCTTTACAAATAAAAACAAATTAAAGGATGGGGGTGGGGGGTATCTTATTATTAGTAATAGTAGTATTTTTTATACAGTATGCATATTTATATTTTGGCGACGCAGTGGCACAGTAGGTAGTGCTGTCGCCTCACAGCAAGAAGGTTGCTGTTTAGAGCCTCAGCTGGGTCGGTTGGTGTTTCTGTGTGGAGTTTGCATGTTCTCCTTGCGTTCGCGTGGGTTTCCTCCTGGTGCTCCGGTTTCCCCCACAGTCCAAAGACATGCGGTAAAGGTGAATTAGGTAAGCTAAATTGTCCGTAGTGTACGAGTGTAACTGAGTGTGTGTGTGTGTGTGTGTGTGTGTGTGTGTGTGTGTGTGTGTGTGTGTGTGTGTGTGTGTGTGTGTGTGTGTGATGTTTTCCAGAGATGGGTAGCTGCTGGAAGGGCTTCTGTTGCATAAAACGTGCTGGATAAGTTGGCTGTTCATTTCGCTGTGACGACCCCAGATTAATAAAGGGACTAAGCCGAAAAGAAAATGAATAAATAAATATTTAAATTTGTTTTAATAAAAACAAACTTAGATTTGTCCACATGTCGGGATTTGGAGAATGTGGGACATAAAACGTGTGTTTGAACATAACTTTTTTGACCACACTTCGTTATTATTGTTCATTTATTTGTCTCCTGGAAATTAGAACTAGTTTCGAAATAGTTTTTAAACAAATCTCAGCATTTAACAAACAAAATTCAATACGTAGACTAATGGAAGTCTTCAGTGGAGTGTTTTCTTATCCATGAAAGAGAAAAAGAGAAATTGAAAGTAAAGGCTGATTGGAGGAGGCTCATTCTCTATTCTTGCACTCCAGATGTTCTGTTTTCTTGCTAGTGAAGCATTCAGTTTTCCCTCTTACAAAGTCTGCCATGTAAATAGCAAATGTGCCATGGCGCGATGCAACTGACTCTTAAAAGAAATGGGAGATGAGACTCTGATTGGTTTATTCTCAAAACACACCCATACCTCATTAAGAGAATAAGCTTAACCCAGTTAGACCATGTGTTGCAGCGAAAAACATGTTTTCCTCAAAATAGCAAAAGTAGACTTTGCTCTTAGATTGTTAAAATAAGGCCAGAAAATCAGAAAACAGGTAACAGAACACATATCAATAAAATAATCATAATAAAAACAAGTAAAAAATCCAAGTACAGAAACATTAATAGTTAATTAAAAGCTTGACCAAAAAGATGTGTCTTTAAATGCTTTTTTAAAAGTTCAACTGATCCCAGAGTTCTATAGGGAGAGAGTTCCAGAGTTTTGGGGCCACAACAGAGAAGGCACTTTAAATGACAGACCTATTATATCCAATGATTGTTATATTCAATGATACAGTTTTATGTTATTTCAACAATAAATCATTTCAATAATAATAATAATTGATTTATTTTTTTTGCAAGAAAACTAGTTGTAAACATATGTATAGGTGGAGAGACTTGTACTTTGTATGTCTGTTTTTTAAAAGCTGTTTTGCTCTGTGATGTTGTGGTTCATCTTGTTACTGCATGGCTGGTTTGAAAAAATGAATGGAAAACTCACTTGCGGAATCAACACGCTCAAAAAGTGGGCAGCTGAATGCACTCTATAACCCACTGTGCACAGCTAGAAGTCTAATCGCGTCTGTCCTGTACGCTGAGCTCATGCATGGGCATTGAATTATTTTCCCGTTTCCAAAACATATTTTGAAACATGTTGTATACATATCAGTATAGCTTCTTTTTTATGATCTTCTTAGATATGCAACATCTCTGCATGCAGTGTGATTAAAACTGCTAATTTGGGATCTTGTAACATGTGACATGGGCGTAGTATTCTAATCCTGCTGAGAAAACAAGCATTGTCGCTAGCTTAATTTATATTGCACATGCTGGGACCAGCATATAATTCATGCTGGTTTATGTTGGATTTTTCTGTAGGGATGTCATTTATAAACATTGAACATACACCTGATGTATGAGAACAGTGGGATGCCCTGATGTACCACTGATCTGATTCCTTTTTGTTGGAAACACAGATGTAATTTTCACTGACTGTAGTTCCAATTCATTCGATTCCATGACAGATGAGTTGAAGAAAGAAAAATAATGGCTAGACATTTAAAGCAAAAGTTTATAATGTAGATAATTTAAAGGGAGACATTAGTATTGTACCACTTAAAAATCCACTTGCATTTTACTGTCTCAGACATATCTGTCTGAAAATGTGTTGCCAAAATTGTCAACTTTTTTCTATATCTGTTGTTTCCGTGATTTTTGTGGTTGCTTTGTTTCTGTGCGGTTGGATTGTAAGTGGCTCGGTATTGTAAAACAACACTTGTTTTCATCTGAAAATAAGAAGATTGTTTAAGGTTAAGGTTTTTAAGTTAAAGATAGTTATTTAGTGAAGATAGTTATTTTTAATATTTGAATTAAATATTTAATTTTTCAATAAAAACAATTCTGCAGTTTAGTTTTTATATATTTTTAAGGCATTTTATTGCATTTTGGATATAAAATCTAGTGCACTACACTACAAAAATGCTTTTCTTACTTAGATATTTAGACTAGAAACAAGATAAAAACTCTAAAAAGTTTCAAATCAAGAAGCATTTTCTAGACAAGAAAATCATATTGTCTTGTTTTAAAAAATAATATGCCAAAATTAAGTAAGTTTTTCCCTACAACAAGCAAAATAATCTGCCAATGGGGTAAGCAAAATAATCTTATGTTGAAAGGAAAAGCAAGATTATTTTGCTTACCCCATTGGCAGATTATTTAGCTTCCTTTATTGAAAAACTTACTTAATTTTGGCATATTATTTCTTAAAACAAAACAAAATGTTTTGCTTGTCTAGAAAATGCTTCTTGATTTGAGAACTTTTAGATATTTTCGCTAGAAACCAGACGAAAAAAAATCTAAATAAGAAAAGCATTTTTTGCTGTGTACCACAAGATGTTGATGTAATATATATCTAATTTTTGAAGTGGTTTCCTCGCACTATTAAAAAATGGTATCAAACATCAATATTTTTAAGGTGTCATATCAAAGTTAGAAATTCCAGTTTCATGACAACATTGTTTTATACTAGAGTATTATAATTGCAGTCCTGGCTTAAAAGGTTAGTTCACCCAAAAAGGGAAATTCCTTTATTAATTACTCACCTTCATATTGTTCCAATCTCCCAAGACCTTCATTCTTCTTTCTATTTTAGATGAAATTCAGTGTGTGATTTTCCACATAGGGTGATGGTCCCGAGACATTCAATGTCCAGAAAAAGAACCAAAATCATTGTCAAAACAATCCATGTGACTGCAGTGGAACAACTGTAATCATATCAAGCTCCAAAAACATTTTTATATGTGAAAGAAACTGTGAAAATGACTTTGTTCACCTTTGTCATTGGCAGTATGACATCCTGTCAAGTGCTACAAGGCAAAACCAATAAAACAGTAAAAAAAACAATAAATAGGAAAATATAAGATGACAATAGGAAAGTAAGATGACAATAAATCATCCATAAAAAAAAATGTTGCTAAAAAGGTGAGTCTTATGAAGCTTCTTAAAACAGTCCAGAGAAATGGGATTTCTAATAGTAATGATACACGGCATGAAAAAAGCCCTACCACCCATTGTGTTAAGTCTGTAGCGAGGCTGGAACAGGGTAAGACCTAAAGCAGAGCAAAGACTGCAAGCAGGAGTAGAAAATGTCACAAGATCACAAATGTAATCAGGAGCTAGCCTTTGGACTGCTTTATAGGTTAAAATTAGTTATAAAATCAATACCTGACCTAATCGGTAGCCAATTAAGTTACTGAAGAACAGGTGTGATGTGATGGTGAGAGGGTGTATGAGTTAGAGCACGGGCAGCAAAATTTTGAGCATACTGTAATTTTTTAGGAGGTTTTGCAGGTAAACCCCCAAAGAGCAAATTTATAAATGATAGATTGAAATGGTAGATTAGAAACGGGCTGATAGTTGGACAAAACGGCAGTGCCACTACCAGGCTTTTTTAGGACAGGAGTAACTGCAGCCATTTTCAAAGCCTGAGAAATAGTCCCTGACCTAAGTGAGGGAACAAAAACAGACAGACAGTTTTTCAAGACAGTAGCTTGAAAGGGATCAAGAATACAGGTGGACGAACTCATAGATCACATCATTTGTAATAAAATCTGAATCAACGATATTAAAAGTGGAAAAACCAGAAACATGACAGACAGAAGAAGAAAGTTCAACAGGTAAAACAGCATGATCACAGGTAATGAAGTTGAATATGTCATCAGTTTTCTCAGTATAGAAGTTATGAAACTCATCACATTGCTCAATGGTCGGAGAGTTAGAGTTACTGGGGGATCGGATCAGGTTATTGACTGTTCTGAAGTAAACTCTAAAGTTAGAACTGTTATTTATAGGCCCAATCCCAATTCTACTTTTGTACCCCTACCCCTTCCCCTTGGCCCTTAAAGAAGAGTGTGAAGGGGAAAGGCTTCAAAATGTACCTCTAACAAATAGGACAGCACTACAGCACCTTTACACGTCATCATTTGTCATCGTAATCTCTTGCTTCATATGAGATCGACGATGGTGACTGCTGTAAGTAATTCCAGTTGTGTTATTTTTTGGTATTTATCTTCAGCAAATCACTGAAGGCACATATTGTCAACAATAATGATTTAACGTGGCAATAAACTTGTATCTGTACTTACACCTGCATTTACACCGTGGCCATATTCATCCATGTAAACACACAAAAACAACACTAACATCATACCAGACACTGTAAAAAGCCACTAGACTTTACTAATAGGGTATCTAAGTATCAGTGTCAGAATGTTGTGGGACTGCTATACAGGAGCTATTACTATGGATTATGGTTTTTATTGTAGATTTTTTTTTTTTTAACGGTAAAACACAAATGCGATTATGAATGTATTAAAACATGTGTTTGTCAAAAAAATTCATACTGTGGTCCTGAAAAATCTCAGCTTGAAGGGTCATCTACCCCTTCCCCTTAGCCCTACACCTTCAAGCCTCCTTTGCACTGCACACGACAAGCGACAGTCCGGAAGTCATTCATTTCCAATGGAGAGTAGTCTGGAAGCTGTGTGTTCCGATCATTTCTGTATGCTGAAAATTCATATCCGATTTGAGCTGCAAGTACATTGAAATATTTGAACTCGACCTGGTGACCAGATGTGATGTTTTCCAATGTTGTACAAGCAGGTCCATGCGCGTGAGATGAGAAATACTAGTTTTTGGGTTATTTTTTGAATTAGAAATAGTGTATATTACCAAAAACATTTCTGTTCATGAATGTAAATAATAAAGTAATAAAAATATTATTTTTAATGTTGTCTCCACATTTCCTTCAATATTTTTAGCGGTCTATGAGTTTCTAGAATTTATTCATTGATTTAACCACTGTAAACGCACAGAGAATATAGGCTCTTGCTTTCGTACTCCTTTATTTTGGACTCTGCGAGAACAGCTTCTCTCCCATGGTGCATGTCAGAATTGAAAATTCTGCAGTCATGTCCAAATGCTGTGTGCAGTGGAAAGGCGGCTTAAAGAGAATTGGGAAACCCCTACCCCTTCATGTGAACACACAAAACGAGTTGTAGGAGTAAGGGGATGGGCTAAGGAGTAGAATTTGGATTGGGCCTTAGTAGGTCGTGGTTAAGTTTTCTAAAAACAATAGAACGTTCATTGACAGCTTGTGCAGAGGGTGGAATTAGGTTAAATGAGAGAAGCTTATGGTCACTAAAATTACATCAGTTCCTTCTAGTGAGTCAATGAACTTTCAAGAGGAGCAAACCAAGTCCAGTGTGTGGCCATGTTTGTGCGTTGGAAAGTGAATGTGCTGGGTAGGGTTAAAACACTCAAAAATGTCAAGTAAACTTGTAGCATGAATGCAGTCTATGTTATCTACATTAAAGTTAAATCACTCGTTATGAGAAGAGCCAGATAATGTGCACTGTCAATCGTGCTCGTAAGTTCTGAGAAAAACAGAGTTGGGTTTAGGAGGACAATACATGTTTAAAACCAGGACTGAAGATAGACCAACCAATTTAAACACCAAATATTTAAATGACGAAAAGTAAGGCAGTGCACCTTCTGATACTGCCACATCAGATCTGAAAATAACAGCCAAGCCACCACATCTCCCTGAGGAGCATGGTCGCTCTAAATATGTGTTGCCAGGCATGCCACATGTAACAGAGGCAGAGAAAGAGTTTATTATCCACAATAAGATCACAAATAGAAGCAGCTTTGTTGTTAATAGAACATGCATTGAAATGAGCAAATCTGACTGATGTAAGACAAACTCCATTTGAAGCAGAGGACTTCTGAAGATGAACAAGATTCGCAGGACAGCCCTGAAATGAAGATCAATGGCAATCCACACTATGAGAACAAACTGTGTTGAAAGAACCAGCAGGGCATACCTGAAGATTCCAGCGAAAGCCCAGGTGGAAATATTGTGGCTGGCGCAAGAGTTGTATCGAGTGCAGCGTGCTCAACATGTCAGTAGCAGGAAACAAGGTATGTTCATACTGGTAAATCATGATAAAATCCAGGTGACTAAAGCAGGTCTTGCTGTGCACTCAAATAAAACCAAGATAAAGTAAAGTTTAAAATAGCATAGCTACATGCTAGCCACAGGGATGTGCTCGAGGGCAAACAAACAGATAGAAAAGCCTGACACATCAGTAGGACGCCTGCTCAAACATCAAGTGATGCAGTATAGAGTGCCACAGACACTATAAACCATAAATGCTGAAAAAGTTTGCATAATCCATATAATCCATAGAATCTGGTGGAGAAGTGGCAGCCAGATTGCGCCAGCGTCTCTCTCACCGGAAGTTCAAGTTCAGTGAACCCAAACATAGTCAAGGAACTCTTAGTTGGTTTCAGAATAAGAAAATAATGCTGCTAGACTGCTGAAGTGTGGGGAAAATGTATGTAACTCCTTTCCTCATATAAGAGGTGTTTTGCAGCTGTTACTTTCCTAAAAAATTGTTTATACAAACTATTACAGTAAATACATTTGAATAGTTCAGGACCTACCTGTTGTGTCTTTCCATTGTTGTTACACAACATTTTTTCTCTATTTTGTATATTTAAATAGTTTTTAAAGAGTAAAGAGTTTTTGTATTTATATTATCAAAATATTGGAAAATTCCATATCAACAGGGCCTTACATAATAATTTTTATGTAAATATGTAGCATTAAATACTATGGAATAAATAAATATACTATGGAAAATCGTGATCTGTTCAATCCTTATTTTAGCCACTGTACATGTATTAGGGTTTAGGATTTTGGTCACATCATCTGTCCTTAAGCAGTTTAACCAAAAAGTTAATTGAAAGTCGTGCTAAAATGTTAATCTTTAATACCCCCAGTGTGCAAGCCAAAGGCAATTATGGCAAGGGAAGAAAAACTCAATTTGAGAAAAATCATATATACACAAGCAGGAATCAGTGCTTCTCAGATGTTTTATTATTATTATCATTATTATTATTATTATTATTATTATTATTATTATTTTACAGTATTGTTGTTCATAACATAGAGAGTATTTTCATGGATAAATTAGATATTAAAGGGAAATATGGGAGGACATAGTTTTCTGTTTTCAGCAATCTGCTGGAGTTCACTTTTAACACTTACACATTAACTGGAGCGGTTGGTGAATATGACACAATGATGCTGAAAAACACTGCTGCCATTCAAATGTTGACTTAAAAAAGGATCAGAGTTCAGAGTTGTGCTACAAGTATCTATGTGACTTAGAACACCAGATCAACAATAGCTCCACTTGTAAAAAGATGTTTATTTTGTGTTATTGGTATTTCATGTAACACAAACAAACAAAGAATAAATAAATATATAATAAAAAAATAAAAAATAAATACATTTAAACAAGATCAAAAATAACTAATAATAATAAAAAAATAACTTTTGACTTTAAGGTATCTTTATTACAAAAACAGTTTACCTATTAAATATTCATAAAGGATAAAATAAATAAAAGCATATCATTTTTTTAAATTGCTGGCATTTAAAAGTACTTATTTAGAACATTTTCAGAGTCAGAATGACAAATACACTGATTTACACCCTATTTGAAATTAAACATTGCCAAATATTGTACCATTTTATAAAAAAACATACTCTACGTGAGACTTTTCCTTTTAATATTAAAAAAAAAAACATCAGATGGTTTATCATTTAATTTACTTTTTTCTTGACAGTCAATCTTTGTTTGCCCCAATATGATTTATATTTAGGTCCATGAATAAACATTGCAGGTGTAAAAACCTGTTCAAGTTTTTGGCACCACTCCTCAGGTTGATAAAGTAATGGTTGTAGCCTTTCACAATTGATAAATAAATGGAAAACAGTTTGTGGTTCTCCACAAAAAGGACAGCTCACCCCTACCTGAGGATCAAAGCGCGCTCTATAACAGTTTGTAGCAACAATATTGTGTACTATCCTCCACTGCAAGTCTCCAGTTCTTTTTTTTTTTCAATTAGAGGCTTATACAAGGATCTCCAACAGCTTTTTTTGGAGGTTTGAAGTCTTCACACAAAGCACAGAGATGGTTTTCTTTCCAGCAGTGCTAAAAGGTCTTGGTTCTGGTGTTTTAAAAGAAAGTATACTGTTTTCTGTTTCTGACCAAGTTCTTGTGGTGGTTGATAAAACCTGTTCTGTGAACGCAGAAATTTTAAAACCCCCATTATTGGCTTTTAATAATAATTTGTAATCAGGTGGCAAAGACTCAACTATTTGAGTCAACAATTTTTCTGTTACCCAAACAGATCTCATTCCCAGCTTGGATGCTAGATCCCTGGCAGTAATCCAGCGATCTTCAAAAACAAAGTGTCTTTCTGAGAGCAAGTGATTAAGAACACCCAAATCCAGAGGAGGACTGAAAAGTAAATGTTCTTCTCTTGTCAGTCCCATCAATTTATCAGTATCCATTAAAAATGGGTGGCGATCAAGTCCCATTTGTTGTTCTTCTCGGGAGAGCATAGGCTACTCCGGCTCAGCTTATGTTTTCTCCATACCAAAGTCTTTGGGCTGTCTGTAGCCAAAAAGCTTTGACTCTAGATGTAATATCCACCAAACCTTGCCCTCCTTCCTGTAGGGATAAATACAGAGCAGCTTCCTTCAGTCATTGATGTCCCGTTCAAAATAAATCTACCAGAAGCTGTTGAATTTTCTTCACCACATCCTCTGGAGACTCCAGTACCATCATTCTGTCCCACAATTTAGATACGACAAAGTTATTGCAGACAATACTCTTCCTCTGAAGGACAACTGGGGTATTAGCCATTTCCAGTGACACAAATGAGTACACACTTTTTCTACTAGGCCCTTCCAATTCTTTTTCTTATATTCATCACTACATAAAAAAAATTAAACCCTCTCTTCCCCACTTTTAATCAGGTAGCAAAGGACTACTAAAATCTCATCCAGCAAGGCATCACTTTTTTTACATTAGCTGATAATACTTTACTACTGCATTTCAAAATCTCTTTTAACCCAAAATGATCATCAGTTCTAATTAAAACCGTGACATCATCTGGTTATGCAGAAAGCTTACTGTAGACTTAAAATCTAATGTTTTAATTGCTTGTCTTAGCTTACAGAGCAATGGCTCAATGGCTAGGCTATAGAGCTGACCAGAGGAAGGACACCCCTTGTCTTATTTCCCTTTGTACTTATACAGGAGTTCTTAAACCACTAGCAACCTTAATCATACATGTGGGTAGCACGTTCGCCTCACAGCAAGATGGTCGCTGATTCGAGCCTCGACTGCATCAGTTGGCTTTTCTGTGTGGAGTTTGCATGTTTTCCCTGTGTTTGCATGGGTTTTTTCCGGGTGCTCTGGTTTCCCCCACAAGTCCAAAGACATGTGGTATGGTAAATTGGGTAAGCTAAATTATCCCTATATCATATGTGTGTGTAAATGAGTGTGTGTGGATGTTTCCCAGTGATGGGTTGCAGCTGGAAGGGCATCTGGTGCTTAAAACATGTGCTGGATAAGTTGGCAGTTCATTCTGCTGTGGCAACCCTGGATTACAGTGTTTCTCAGTGGCTTTGGTGCATTCCCCATAACACTATTTACATTTGCACAACAGGTAATGCATTTCTCAAAACAGTTAGTCATTTGTGCACATCGTAGTAGCAGTTTCTCGTTCCTTCCAACGAATTGCAAATGCTTTTGGACATGCATCAACTGCTTTCATACAACTCTGCTGTTTTATAGCATTATCATGTGCTTAAGTCATGTCAAGTTAACTAAACTTGTAAATGCTGAATAGTCATTCCATATAAAACTAATAGTCCTCTTTTCATCACTTGAGTGATTATATACAAAAATGTTGAACTAGGTGTCAAAATCTTTTTTTTTTTTCCCGGAAATGTCTTCCAGATAAAACATGTATGTTGCTTCAGTTCCAATAAGTTCTGCAATATTGTTCACTGTTGTGCACAGCTCTACCCAAAGGAGGTTTATGTTTGTTGTAAATAAGAGTGTATTTATTCTTTTGCACAATGCAGTGAATAAATTAGAATTGTAAAGACAAAATGCAGTAAAATATTAAAGTGTTTTTTACTCAGATACCTCACTAAATGCAGTGATGTCTTAACTGTAGTTTTCAAATAGCTGTGCAAATAGTATATAGTGCTGCATTGAGCATTTTCAGCACGTGTCAACAAAATCTGACTTTTTTGCATTAAAATAAATAAGCTATCATAATAACAGAATAAACTATCATAATGAAAACATGACAAAGCCATTTGACTATCATGTTCATAAACAATGGTGTCGAGACTTTTCATCTTGATGACACTGACACTTTCATTGACATCAATACTTGCTTCTCAGGAATTAACTATCCATTTTGAGCAAGTGAGACACTTTTGCAAGTTATCAACTAGGTTTTGCAGTTTGTAATAATTGTTTTGAGAAATGCATTAACTGTTGTGCAAATTTAAATAGTGTTATGAGAAATGCGCCAAAGCCACTGAGAAAAACTGTAATAAAGGATCTAAGCCGAAAAGAAAGGTTCAAAGGTTCTTTGCCATTTCTGTTGTGAATAAAATCTATTGTGCAAGTCTAATCCTCCCCAAATATAATAATGTCACCCTCTTTTTGTTGGTTTAGTATGTGCTCTAATTTAGTGAAGAGCTGTATTCTGTTTGCTACTCCATTAGTGGCATAAACATTCACAAAAATGAAGAAAAGACCCATTATTTCAGCCCTTATAGCCAATAACCTCCTTGGGACTTTTTTCTTTTTTGGCAGGATTTTTAATTTAAAGTTGGGGGGAAAAGTACAGCCACTCTAGCACTTAAATTATTTCTCTGACTAGGGATTTTCTCCCCCTTCCACTATAACGCCCCAAAAAATCTAGACTACTGTGAGTTTTTGTAGCAACACCACACTTGACTCTTTCAACTTTATCATTTCCGAAAAATGACCCCATTTTTCCCCAATCCTAATTCCATTAACATTAACTGATCCCACTCTCAAGACTTCCCTGTGTGGCATATCCAGGGGATTTAATCAGTAAATGGCAAGATATGTGGGTAGGACTAATACATACAACTTTATTAAAATTTAAAAATGCAGATAGAAGTGGGCAGAACTTTTATAAACCATTAAAACAACCAATTAGAAATACACTTTACATACACACATACACACTATAGAACTTAAACTCTAAAACACCTGAATCTGGGTTGCAGGAACTGAGGCGTGACAGCAAGGACCAAGGGTGTACTCACACTATGTACAGTTGCCTTGAACCGGGCCAAAGCACGCTTGTCCCCCCTCCAGTGTCCCCTCACGGCCCGTGCTCACATTACATTTGGGCCTGTGCATGCTTATGTCATCGATGATGCGCTGAACAGGAGTGCTCTCGCACAGTGGATATTTCTCTAGTTATATTGTTTAAGTGGTTTGAGATGCAGTGACACACAGTCAAATTTTTCGCTGAACAAATCACTTTGGATGCACATAAACAATCATAAAGTCCTCGTGCTGCAAGAATTAGAAGGTTTGCTGAAGGCGCAACAACAAAATCGAGTTAATACAGTTTTCTATATAAAAATGTCACTTACACCACAATCACCAATCACTTCAGACACAGAAGACAATGCTTATTAAAATAATGAAAATAATAAAATAACACCTTTCGAATGAAGTAATCAGCTCTCCACTGAAGAAAGCAAACACATGAACAAAAAAATCACAAATGAACAAAGTTAGACCATCACAAGAAAGATATAACAGGGACAACGATACAGAATATAAGCAGAAAAATTTACAGTTTTTCTCAGTCGCTTTGGTGCATTTCTCACTACACTATTTACATTTGCACAACAGGTCATGCATTTCTCGAAACAATTAGTCATTTGTGCACATCCTAGTAGCAGTTTCTCATTCTTTTCAACAAATTGCAAATGATTTTGAACATGCATCAATTACTTTCATACAACTCTCTGCTGTTTATAACATTATCATTTGCTTATGCCATGTCAGTCAAAATGAACTAAACTTGAAAATACTGAATAGTCATTCCATATAAAATGAATAGTCCTCATTTCATAACTTGAGTCATGGCATACAAAAATGTTGAACTAGTTGTCAAAATCTGTCAAACTAATTTTATAAAATAAATTTAAATCTTTATTGTCTTGAAAATGTCTTTAAAATTGAATAAGTTGATGAATGATTTACAGACCTGTGTTTGTTGTAGGCATAGTTCCAATATGTACTGCAATATTGTTCACTGTTGTGCACAGCTCTACCTAAAGGGAGTTTATGTTTGTTGTAAATAAGGGTGCTTTTATTCTTTTAAACAATGCTGGGAATAAATGAGTATTGCAAAGAGCAAATGCTGTAAAAATGTGAAACATACATATTTAGTGTCTTGTACTCAGATAACTCACTCAATGCAGTGATGTCTCACTTTTACTGTAGTTTTCAAATGGCTGTGCAAATAGTATACAGTGCTGTCTTGAGCATTTTCCGGAAGTGTCACCAAAATCAGACTTTTTTTTGCATTGAAAAAATGTAGAGTAAACTGTCATAATGAAAACATGACAAAGCCATTTGACTATCTTGTTCAAAAACAATGGTGTCAGGACTTTTCATTTTGATGATACTGACACTTTGCTTGACATGAATACTTGCTTTTGAGGAATGAACTATCCACTTTGAGCATGTGACGCACTTTTGCAAGTTATCAGCTAGGTTTTGCAGTTTGTACTAATTGTTTTAAGAAATGCATTAACTGTTGTGCAGAAATGCACTAGTGTTGTGAGAAACGCACCAAAGCGACTGAGAAAAACTGTAATTTCAATAAAGCATTCCAAACAAAAAGGTTATAGGAAAATCTAAACAAAATTACCAAACGAAAAACTAGCGAAAAAAAAATTATAAAATAAACAAAAGAAAATCCTAAAGCAGCATTAAAAAATAGCAGCATTGTTAGAAATCTCCCACATAGCTATGAGTTGTCATAAATGGCACCCAGTTGTATCACTTTTGTTCAATAGTATACAATCATCTCTTATACTGTTGTCCATACACTGTGACAATCCATCCAACTCATCAATCATAGCTTGTGAGAATTAATGTTCTTCTGCCATACAATTAGTTGTCTTTCTTCTCAATAGTCTCACTAAAATTAACAGATATACAAAGCATATAGAAATACAAGCATTGCTACAACCAGGTTGTTCCACTCTTATTGTTATTCCTCTCTTTGCTCATCACCTCTCTGTGTCTATTTATCTCCTGTTTGTATCTCCATGTCATTTGTTCCAGTGTTTGAATCAGTTGTTTGTTTTCCATCCTTGTGAGGGCACGCAAAGATTTTGTGCTCTAAATTTCCACACTCGAAACATTTCATGGTTTTAGTACTAGCGAAAACGAAAACCATCCCATACAACAAATGAACGACCATCTCCGAATAGCTTTATAAAATGTACAATTTATATAAAAAAATAAAAATAAAATAAAATACAGTCACAGAATTGCTGCAGTACAGACTTTATTTGCAAAAGGATATCACTGCAAGATATATACAGAAAAAGCACAGGGATTAAAAAAAAAAAAAAAAAGAAGTAATTTTCTACTTTGCCTGGTTTGTTCTTCTCTGGCCTGACATGGTAACTGTGGCCCTTTGGCCTATTACGTTTCTCCCATGGCAACGCCTTTTTGCCAAGTTGAAGTCAGCCTCGTCAACATAGAAAATTTGATGTGGGACTTGATTGGCCTTCAATTCCATAACTCTATGAAAGTAGACACAAAGTAGTTATGCAGTACAGTACAGCATTTACGTACACTATATACTACAGTAATGAACTCCACGTTTATAGAGTAGTTTACTGCAAAACACACTGTGTATAGAACAGTAATGACTGTATTGCATAACCTTACCTGGATGTATTATTGACGGAGTTCTATGATGCGCGCATTGTTCCAAAAACCTCAAGAGTCCTCTTTTAGAACATACAGTACAATCATGTGTTTGGCAAAACCTCAACACATGAGTGTGGTTCCTAAATAGGAACCAGCTGGAAAATATATATATATTATATGTGTGTGTGTGTGTGTGTATATATATATATATATATATATATATATATATATATATATATATATATATATATATATATATATATATATATATATATAACTGCAATTAGCTGTTTCTTATTGGCAATGGAATAAAATACAGGGAATATGTTTTTCAGTTCACAATTCACTTTGACTTTAGCCTATATAAGTTCTGTTTAGAACATGATGTTATCTGTTCTGACACACTGTGTGAAAGCATTGGTAAATTTCACTTTAATATTACATTGCTTTGGTCTTGGTTGAGCTTGTTTGTAAAAGCAGTTTAAGCATTTTAAATTGGTGTTAACTGGATGCATTTTGTGTCAAAGCAACAAGAAATGTGTTAATTGTATACCCAACAAAGACTGATTTTGTGCTAACTGCGTTAAGAGTTTAGGGAACTTGTTAAATGTATTGAAAAAACTGTCATAGCCATTTTACAAAACAATGTGGCATTTTTTGTGGCAAAGTGGCATTTTCACACCCAAGAGGAATCATTTTAATGGGACCTGTGCTTTTTTCAAACCTTTGCAACTTTTTCGCAATCATTTCATTTAATATAAACGGCAGAACATTTGAGATTGTGATTTTGGTTGCTGGAGTTGACAACGGGTTGTAGCGAAATTAGCACAGTTTATGAATATTACAGTTTTTCCCAATTGTTTACATACATTTTCTAAAAGCATGTCTCATATTGTCAGAACTTTACACACAAACCACAAAACACGCACAACAGAATTATTCAATTCTTCTGCAAAATGAAACTCTACATTCAAAACAATGTGATTTCTTCTCAAAATGGTGTTTTGTTTTCAAATGACACACACACTTGGTCTGGCCAAGCAGTGGGGGAAATGTCACCTTGCATGGCGAATCCAGCCATGAAAAGCATCAGCTGCTATGGCTTGGAGATGGGGTATTCGTGTGTGTGGAGTTCGGTCATACACTTTCCATCCCCAAGCAGAAAAAAAAAAATCCTCAATAGGTTTAAGAAATGGAGAATATGGAGGGAGATAAGCAAATAAAAAACGTGGGTGGAAAGTGTACCAGTTATGAACCAGATGAGCTCTGATTTCTAAATTGCACTTGTTTGTGACAGGTGTTTTGAGTTAGCATGCAAAGTAGGACAACTGACTTTACAATTTTGAAAGACAGTGTGTTCCTTGTAAAAACAGATTTTCTGCATGAATATTGTGTCAAATGCAGAGGAATGTGTGTAGTGTTTTGAAAAGAGTGTGTTTTAAACCTGCAATTTAAGTGTAAAACAGGAATTGCACTTGTAGTTTAGCAGAATTGGTTCAGGGGATTGGTGCATCGTTTACATATTGTAGTCATTGTGTCTGAAGTACAAGTAATTGTGTGTAAACAATTGGAAAAAAACTGTAATACTGATATAATCTGGGTTTCAGAGGTATTGCTATAAAGTACATGAACATACTGCATTCACCAATCAGTGATAGACTAACAGCTAAATATTGCCTTTTGCCAACAAACCATTAAACAAATGTAAAGCGTATTTATTTAGCTTTCTGCTGATATATATATATATATATATATATATATATATATATATATATATATATATATATATATATATATATATATAAAATAAATTACATCCAATGTCTCCTGTTTATCTTTCTCTCTTTCGTGCTTCCCCTTCCATACTGGGACATTCCCTTTTTTATTGTGGTTCCAGCTGATTTATGTGTCTACAGCTTCGCAGCAGTGTGTGCACACCTGATGGCTGTGTTTAACCTATGGTTCATGTGTATGTTCATTTAAAGACCTTTGCTTTGAAATTGCAAGGAAACTCCATCATGAAAAGTATCTGTGTCAAAAGCATCCAAGTGTGTTTAGTGTTTTGCAATCACTGTGTGTAATGTTTTGCAAAAACTGTGAAGCTGACAACGTGCTTAAAGTTGTGCAGATCTGGCCTTGTGTTTTCTCTTTGCGTGTTAGGTTTTGCTAATTGTGGGGAAAGTTCAATTTTAGTGTGTAGGCAATCATAAGAAACTGTAACACAAGTACATATATGTAGCATTCATTTTGCACACAAGTCTTATGGTGGGCAACAGGACAGGGTCTTTGTTGTCACATTTTTTGCTTCAAAATGTGCCACTCATTCTCTATTGGAGACAGGTCGGGACCCCAAGCAGGCCAGGCAAGTACCTATAACCTCTTTCTAAAGAGCCAAGACTTTGTAATGTGTGCAGAATGTTGTTTTGTATTGTCTTGTTGAAAAACACATGGGTGTCCGAAAAAGAAGGCAACATATCATGCTCCGAAATATCAATTACTTTGATGAAGTTCACTTTAAACTTTAAAATAAACTTTCTGTTTGGGAATTATCTGTTATGTGTATTCTGTCCAGCCTTGACACAAAAATAATCCGTGAAAACAGAAAATTGAAACATTCTTAAAACATAAAATGGTTCAATGTAATGATACCATATTTCATACATATCATACAATGTCATTGACTAAGTTCTACATAAATCATTGCTTTTTATGCAAATCAAATCTGTCTCAAATGTAGCCTTTTTAGTTGATATATATATATATATATATATATATATATATATATATATATATATATATATATATATATATATATATATATATATATATTTCATTTATTTATTTTCATGCGCTTTTACAGAGCCAGGTCACAGGGGCAGCAGTCTCAGGAGAGAACGATGTAATATAAATGTAATGTGTGTGTATTTATACAGCACATTTATTGTGTATGGTCTTGGGCTGCAGGGTGACATAGCTGTGGCAAGCCCAGACTTCCCTCTCCTCAGAAACTTCCTCCAGCTCCTCCAGGGGATCCCGAGTTGTTTCCAGGTCAGCTGAGAGATATAGTTCCTCTTGTGTGTCATGGGTCTTCCCTGAAGTCTCCTTTCGGTGGGACATGTCTGGAACACCTCTCTAGGTAGGCATCCAGGAGGTATCTAAAATAGATGCCTGAGCCACCTCAGCTTACTTCTCTCGATGTAAACTAGCAGCGGCTCTACAATAAGCTCCTCCTAGGTGACAGAGCTCCTCACCCTATTAATAAGGGTGTGCCCTGCCACCCTGCAAAGCAAACTTATTTTGGCTGCTTGTATCCGAGATTGTGTCCTTTTGGTCAGGACCCAAAGCCCTTGACCATACAGTAGGTGAGAGTAGGAATGTAAATTGACTGGTTGATCGAAAGCTTTATCTTTCAGCTCAGCTCCATCTTTACCACAATGAACCGGAGCATCGACCACATTACTGCTGCCACTGCATGGATCCGCCTGTCAATCTCACATTCCATCCTTCCCTCACTCATGAACAATACCCGAGGATACCTGAACTCCAGCACCTGGGGTAAGGACTTTCCTCCAACCTGGAGATGGCAACCACCTTCTTCCAGTGGAGCACCATGGCCTTGTCCTAAGAGGTGCTTATATATTTGTAAAACCAAAAAAAGAAGAAAAAAGAAAAAGAAAATGCACACTTTTTATTATTTATTTATTTACAGGATTTAAGATACTATGATAAACTGTATCTAAATAATCCTGTTTTTCACTTTCCAGTGGACTAATTACACCAAAAAGAATATGCTGGTAGAACACATCTTTTCATTTTTGAGTACATGGGGATACATTTTTAAAGCAGCTTCCCCAATTTTTGATTACTCTGTAACAGATATTGTACAAAACATTTCCAAGTAAAGAGCAGGTTTAATGCAGCATCAACTAATTTAAGCAAACTAATTTATTTACATCATCAATTGACACTGTGGCGGTTTAATAATTTCTGTGTAGGTCAATTGCATAGCACTTTACAATTAGCTTATTGAACAGATTTAACCAGTAGCTTAGTAAGTATGTCTTAAGCACATGGGGATACACATAAATATACATGACAATTCTGTGTTAATGATATATTCTCTTTTGCCTTTGTCATCCGCCCTGTTCTTTCCTTCCTAGTGAGCCTCAAGACACTCTCTCTTTGTTCATAGACATAAAAGAATGAGGGAATTTAATGATTTATATATCATCGTGAATATGTCTCGTTTACATTTTGTTAATGATCTGCCCTCTCTTGGATCAATAAGACATGTTTTGTGAAGTGTCACTGGATTATGAACAAGGGTGCATGTTGCTTATAATTCTGTTCATTATGTGGCAGGTTGAGCTCATTTATCTTCACTGGTGTTTCTTTCCAAATGACTGGTTGTGTAATTTATTAGAATGCGGTAATAAATAATGATTCAGAGTGAATCACTTCTTACCCTTTCAGTGGAGGGCACATATATTTCCAACACGCAGTTGAATGATGCTGACGTTACTACAGCTGTGGTCGTTGTGTCCAGAGAATTCTTGTTCAAAGAGAATGTTCTAGTGTTATTCAATTTCATGCAGCTAACTCCTCTGTGTAAAAGATCCTAATTTCCATGTGTGTGTCCTTCACCAAATGGAGGGACGTCTAATTAAAAAGCTTACAGCAACTTTAAAGTGAACCAAGACAGTGTCCCTCTTAATTAACAAAAGGAGCACTTCAATTAGTGTCAGGAAGCAATCATATTTGTCTTGTTTTTATGTTGTTTTGTAAAAAGAAATGCTCTCATATTACAGGATTTACAGGAACATTTGAAAAAAAGAGAACCCTCAAGAGTTAAACAGTTGACTTTTACTGTTTTTGAATCCATTCAGTGATCCCAGAGTCTGGGAAGAGTGTTTTTAGCTTAGCTTCCCTACTGAAAAAAACAGCTTGACCAGCCTGATTTTAGAGAGGTTTTGGCCATTTTCAGGTTGTTGTCCAGCCATTTCCAGCCTGGGCTTAGCTGAACAGGCTGGGAGATAACCAGCTAAAACCAGCTTGACCAGCCTAGCCAGGCGGGGAGCCCAGTTAAAACCAGCTATGACCATTTTAAACTAGGCTGGTCACGCTGGTTTTAGCTGGATTTAGCTGTTCATTTTCCAGCCTGACTAGCTAAGACCAGGCTGGAAATGGCTGGAATCCAGCCAAGAATTGGCCAAAACCCCTCTAAAACCAGGCTGGTCAACCAGCTAATACCAGCCTAGACTGGTTTAAGCTAATTCTTTCAGGAGGGTTAGCATAGATCATTGAATCGAGTTAGACCATTGGCATCAAACTCTCAAAAATGACCAAAGAGATTCACTAATTCTTCTATTTAAAGCTTGATACTTCTATAGTCACATTGAGTCCTTTTACATGGATACCAATCATCTGATTTTAATACACATAAGATGATACACATAATACACATAAGATGTCTACCCTGTAAACAGCTTTTTTTGATAAATCCGATTAGGGGAATAATTGAACTAAACAGAAATCGAATTAGGACATAACATAAATCTTGGAGGAAACATGGAAAGCATGGTGACGCAATGAAGATAATCAAATTATATGCTATAACATGTAAAACGGGATCATGAAGGCAACATTCAAAAACCAACTCATGTAAAAACCTTAATCATATTATTGTCTTATTCAGTTTAAGGCAATTATTCAATTACCGATGTCCATGTAAACATAATCACTAGCTATGTTTCCATCAAACAATGCAAATGAACTTTATGCACAAAAAATGGATTATTGCATAAAAGACATGCAAATAAAGCAGCGTTTCAATCCAACGAGTCAAAGCAAACAAAATCGTCCTTCCTGAATAACTGACGCCAAATATCAACAGTAAAAATTTTATTTGCTGCAGTAGGGGAAGCTGCATCAGTCTTTTCTTTATCTATTAAATGACTTGCGCCTCACAAGGCAATCCTGACATGCAGTGAACGCGGAGTGGCATTTGAAGGTGTCAGACGCAGAGCACAGACGCTCTTGATTCTGGAGGTCATTAATAATATAATAACACTTATACTGAGATAATTACAGTGTTTTAGAATGACCAAAAAAAATATTTCAGATGGTTAACAGTAGGGCTGGGTATCGAGTACGATACTTTTTAAGCATCGACCCAATCGTCTCGATACTATCGAGTATCGAATTTTTTTTTTCGTTTGATACCAAATATTGATACCCAAGGGTATAACCTTGTCAACGTCAGTGAGCTAGAAAACCTGCGGCATCCTTAACGTGCCCGGATCAAATGCTGGTGATTGGCTGCTGCGAGGCTGTCTTAAAAATCAATAGTTTACAGCGGTTACGCCCACTCGCCCAGAACTTTTCAAATGTGAGGCTGTAATGCGTACACTACACTTTAAAGCATAGCATAAATTTAACTCAAATAATGTTTAAGCGTTCAAAAGTATGGCTACATCATGCAAAGATTGACGCCAATAGCGTGCGATGCAATATCTGTAAAAAAGTTATCGTGACCAAGACTGGGAACACGTCAAATATGATAAAACACGGAATTAATTCACGAGCAGAAAGTTGCTCCATGTTTGACTGCAAGAAGATCACGTCGGTGCAGTCATCATCATCATCCTCTCAATATTTTCCTGACTCAGGGTCTCCAACAACGTGCCCACCACATGCGTCGTCCTCCGTGACTGATGAGGATAACTGCGCAATGGCTGGGGCTCCGAAAGGTAAACAGACATACAAAATCAGTTAACTTTTAACACTTGTGTACTATTAAAGTTAAGCTTAAGGCCCCGTTTACAGTGCCAGTTGTAAGTAAATGTGACCCAATTCCGCTCATATGTGACACAGATCGGATCGGATCTTTGACAATGCAACTATCATGTAACGTAAAAAGGCAGATCAGATGTATTGAGGGATTCTGTTCTGTACATCATTAAACTTATGACAATGTGGTGCTTCTTCACGGTTTAATAAAGTAGAAGGGAGAGCATGTGTGGAGATTCCAACGCGGTAAACAACAACAGCAGAGGAAACATGGAGGAAAGTGGTCAGTCGCCACAATTTGCTCCCACCAGACCTGAGATCTCTCTCGTACCCACACATTCCTCTGAATGGTGGAGGACATCATCCAACATATAAACCATAAGCGCAAGCTGCGATGACAGCCCTTTCCCACCTCCTCCACCTCAAAATCCTTTTAAAGTTGGGTGAACTTCGTGTTATAACTTTTGCTTTTTATCGCTTTTAATACACGCACTGTGGGCTAGAACAACTTTATTTTCTCCAACAACATCAGTGCGCACACAGGCAAAGGCTACATCTTCAACTACACACACACATCAGGGTCATACCATTACATTAAACTGCGTGGGGGTGAATCTGGACTGAACCATTCACTGCTTATAATAAACTTTGCATATTTTGCAGAGCTAAAAACAAGACAGTTTCTTCCATCGTGGCTAGTGTGGCACAGATGCTAGAACCTGCGTTTATGCATGCATCGTAAATTGTATGGCAAGTGTAAAAACATGAATTGGATATGGGTCACAATTAAAAAGAACGTGTAAATGGACATACAAAAAAATCTAAATTGTGCATCAAGACCTGTTAGTGTAAACGGGGCCTAGGTTTGTGCGGGGTAATTTATTAATCCTTTTTTTGGACCTAATGTACGCTGTGTAACGTTGTGTACTGTTTTGATGGCTTTAAATACCTAGCTAAGATGATAATAATTTACTGTTAAACTTAAAGCATTTTAGTAAGTTTACCTCACATTAAACATATTTTATTTAAATGTCCTTATCCTTGGCTGCATTAACAGTTTAGCTTTCATGTTTTCTTCACAATAATGTTATAGTCTCTGCTCCTGTTGACCCTGGAATTAGAAGACCATCAAGTGATAATCCATGTAGACTGGCAGAAAAAGTAAAAATTAACAAGAAAAGCAAAGATGAATACCACAGGGCCATTACAAATGTTATTGTTAAAGGTTTGCTGCCTTTTTCTACTGTGGAGGCTTCATGGTGGAGGAAAGTACAGTAAGCTTTAAATTGTGTTGTAATATTATTAACAATGAGGCTGTTGGCCAGGTTTGTAGGTAGTCTCTTAACCTAGATAATTCTAAAAACTTTTTATAGTAAGCAACAATGATAAAATAATGCTAATTTTACTTTTTTGTGTTTGATGATGTCAAGTAGAGGGAGATGATAAGCACCTTAAACCCCAGATATCAGTCCCCCAGCCGAGACATGCTCTCAAATACCCTAATACCTGCATGGTATTTAGTTGAAAATGAAAATGTCAAGAGAGAGTTGCAAGATGTTAGGGATGTGGCTGTGACTGCTGATGGCTGGACCAGCATTCCAGAGGACCACTACCTGACAGTGTCAGTTCACTATGTGAGAGAGGGTTCTATGAAAGAGAAGGTCCAACATACAAGGACAGTATACACATCCCAGACAGGGGACATTGTAGCAGAGGAGATATTCTTGATATATTCAATATAAAGGACAGAGCAGTTGTCGTGACAGTGGACAATACAGCAAACATGGCTGTAGCAGTAAAAAAGATGAATATTAAAACAATTTGCTGCTTTGCTCAGTCTCATTATTGCTGCTCAAAAAGCTTTACACAATTAACTCAGTCTCACAGTGGGCAGGAAGGTTCAGAGCAATGGTGGTGTGGCTGAAAAGATACAGCCTGGCTAAACCTATCCTTAAAGAGAAGCAGCATCTTCTCGGTAGGTAGAAATCAGAATAGATGCAAAACTCTTTGGCAAAAAAAGTATTTGCTAATTGAAAACAAGGTGAAAACAAGGTGAAATAGCTTATTCCTCATGGTGGAGCGATTCCTATAGCAGTTCCCTGCATTCTAGTCACCACTATGGACCACATTCTTAAGAAATTAATGGACTAGGACAGGTAAAAACTTTGTTCTCATTCTAAATGCTTATTTAATTTTCAGTGTGAATGAATTTGTTCATGAATCTATAGTCCAGCTAATGAATCTGATCATATTTCCAGACTGCAGAGAGTTTCTGATGAGGATTCTAAAAAAGCGGAAGAGTCTGTCAAAGTCACAAAGATACTTTACACTTTAATCCTCTGCGTCTCTGCTGAAAGGAGCCCAACCTTGAGTCAGATTCTGCCTATCTTAAATAAACTCCAGCAACACTTCACAGTAAATAAAGAGGGCTCCTCCTTCACAAAGAACATCAAGGACACTATCAGGAATGACCTCTCAAAAAGATACCAGGTGTGCAGTGTAATCCTGTTGAATTTGCTCTTGTTTTCATTAGAATTATTCAGTGATTGACTTAGTGTTTGTGTCTTGAAGGATGGCAATATCAGACAGTTTTGGAAGAGGGCACAGCCTTGGATCCCAGATTTAAGTCAAAAGTGACAAATCAAGTATGAACCAGACTGAAGGAGGAGCTAATGAAAAGAACATTAGAACAGGTGTCAATTCACATTGGTAATATTCTACTTCACTAGAATGGTAGATCAATATGTGTGACCTATTTTTTTACTGAATAAAGACTCCGACTGAGCAGATAGAACAGGCACTTGAAGAGAGAGCAGGTAACCAAGATGACAGCTCTGATGAAGACAATGCATCTGCATTCTGCAACATAAGCAATAGTAAGAAAATATGAAGAAATCCTATTTTTTCCTATTTAATTTTTATAATTGAGAAGAAAATTAACTTGTTTAAATTTATTTTTATAGCGTTTTATTTTTTCTTTATTTCTTTACTTATTTGTTAATAGAAGAGGCAAAAGCTTTCTGCCCTTGAGGAGCTGTTTGCTGTAGAGGACATGGCAATTAAAGCAAGAATGCAGACCAGCGTCAGCAGCACTACAGAAAAGATTGAGATAGAGATAAATAAGTACAGACTGCTTCTGTCTACACTGTCCTCAGTAAGTCCAGTAACCTGGTGGTGGGACACGAAGGACACTGCTAATGCTTTTAGAATTGGCATCAAGGTATCTTTTCGTGCAAGCATCATCCACACCCTCGGACCGTACATTTTCCACTGCTGGTGACATTATCAGCCAGGAGCGGGCTTGTCCGTTTCCTGAAAAAGCAGACATGCTCATTTTTCTGAAGAAGAACTGATGAGTGAATTTAGTTTATCTTAAAAAGTTAGTTCACTAAAAACTAAAAATGTTGTCATTAATTACCCTAATGTTGTTTCAAACCCATAAGATCTTTATTTATCTTTAGAACTAAAATAAAGGTAATTTGGATTTAATCCAAGAGCTTTCTGATCTTCCCATAGAATTACTGGATATGCATTTATCAATGCCCAGAAAGGAACCAAAAACATAGTCAAAATAAGTTAATTTGATATAAGGGGTTCAATCATAATTCTATGAAGCTAAACAAAAATGACTTTATTCAACACCTTATCTATGTGAGGATCAGAAAGCTCTTGGATTAAATCTAAAATATCTTCATTTGTAGATAATTAATGACAGAATTTCAATTTTTGGTTGAACTAAACCTTTAAGCAGTAGTAAGTCTCACAGATACTTAATTTATTGACTTAAAACTGCTTGAACTTTATTAAAACTGTTTGCACTAATACATTGTGTTAACTACACATTGTTAATTTTCTGCTTTTTGTTTATTGGTATTAGAGATAAGCCTGCTGTGAGAAGTGTTACAAACATCCTGATAAAATAAAACCAATTATTTATTAATTATAAGTATTATTAATTATACACAATTATATTGTAATACATTGTAATTAAAATTATGCACTATTATAATTTTAATTATTGTAATAAATTGTTATTATAATTATACACTGTTATATTGTAATTATGTCAGTAAATTATGTTATTATTATTAAATTATATATTGATAAATTAATATATTATGTTAGAATTAACAAACTGTAGTATATGCACCGCTGTCATGCCTTTGCTCTGTTATGGTCAGAACTGGCACCATGCATATGTGTGCTTGTGTTGATAAGGAAACCGTTACCGGTCCTTTGGTCGAGTGTTTGTGAAAGCTAGAAGACATATCAGATAAGTAATATATATCTGATGGTTGTTACAACATATTCTCTTTATGCTATATATATATATATATATATATTGGACCAAGTAATAGGCTGACTGTTATATCAAAGCCATGTCTGACTTTGAAGCAAGAGCTAGCAGACCTGGGCAGAGTTGGACCAATGATCTCAATACCGACTTAAACTGTAACCCTATCTCTATGGAAGAAAAGTGGGACGACCACCTAATGAGAAGGGTGATGATGGCTCCTAGAAAAAGGATCACCAACCTGAAGCTGACATATTTTCTTCACGAGAATAAACGTTACATGAAAAAACAGTTTGCTATGCCCAGCGAACTCATTTGTCATTACCTATTTGACAAAAAGCAGCAGGTTGTTACCTTGTACATAACGGAATCTGGAGAGCCGCACACTCTGGAGGACCCCTGTCTGGTCCTAACGGCTAAAGACTGGTTCTTATTCTAAAATCATGGCTGGCCAGATATACACGATTCTACACAGAAGCCGTTGTTTATCGCTGAGTGGGATTCTGAAAAACCAAACTATTGGTTTCTAGTGGTTGGAAACAACTGTGAAAAGAACCCTGAAGACAACAGGGCAAAGCTAACAAGGCAAAGCTTTGTGAGCGTTCCGGAATAATACATGCTGACGAGCATAATGAACAATATAAAATGGTTCTACCTATCCTCTGGAGAGACGCCGACAAGATGGATGACATTTTTTGGAACCATAAACAA